>NW_016690482.1:424489-439285 GCF_001604755.1 Lepidothrix coronata | reverse complement strand
GGGGGGGGCTACATCCAAACTCTTTGCTGGAGAAACAAGAAGCACAATTTAGACTTCAGTGATACCCAACGGAACTTGAGTAGGTTGAAGGTCTCTTTGAGGTCCATAAGTGGTGGAGGCTTCGCTGTCCCTGCCTTGTTTGCAGGTGCTGTTTGTTGCAAAGAAGGATCCAGTGGTGGGATGGCACCTTCTAAAAAAACCAGTCTCCCTACTGGTTTTACACAAGACTAGCTGAGTTTTACTAAGCTCTGCTTAAGACTGGGTCCAGTGAGACCTGAGGAACGTGCTGTTGGCCCACACTGGTGTGCTCAGGCCTGGCTGGATGTGTGTGGAGAGGACAAGGCACTGGTCATGCAGACAAATATTTCTTAAGGTCTACAAGGTTTGGAAACGGTGCCAGTTAATTAAAATTTGGGCCTTGAGGAGCAGAACATAAACATTGAGTTCTCCTTTGTGCTCAGACTCTGCACTTCTGCTTGAGTTTTTCTGAATCCCATTGTGTGTGACCTGTGGTAAGAGAGAACCTCCTCATCCACCTCGTTTTTGTCACCTGTCACCTCAGGCCACAACGCCTCCGTTCTCACAGTGCTTTGAGAGCCACAGGTGGAAACACGGGATGGGGCTGTGGATGAGGATTTCCTTGGGGGAAAAAGGGATGGGGCTGTGGATGAGGATTTCCTCGGGGAAAAAAGGCGTGGCTGAAAGGTTTGGGGAGCGCAGAAGGCCTGCCAGGAGGTATCTCAAGCAGCATTCCTTGTGCTGGGAGCTGGTTTAGGGACTGTTTCCAGAGGAAGGAAAACGTCTCACAGTTTGTTGCACTGAGAGGCAGATGTTGCCTGGAAGGGGAGCTGTGACCCCCCTGCACAATTAGAGCTGATTTTCAGGGTGATGAGACCCTGACAGAGCATCTTCTGTCACTTCTGGCTTGTCCTCCTTCTAAATTAGAAGCCTGGCTGGGCCACTGTTTGTGTCTGTGGCACCTTTTGTGGGGCTTTGCTGTTTGGTCTGGTAAAATCACCTCCCCACTGCTGTTTCCTCAGCCTGGGAGAAGATCCTCAGACCAACCCAGGAGCAGTCAGTGGACACCCCTCAAAGTGCCTTTACCCTGGATCACACACACGGAATGAACCGGGTTGGAAAAGACCCCCGAGATCGTTGAGTCCAACCCATGCCCCAACCCCACCTTGGCGCCCAGCCCATGGCACCGAGTGCCACGTCCAGGTTCTGCTTCAACACCCCCAGGGGTGGGGACTCTGCCCCCTCCCTGGGCAGCCCATTCCAAGGTCTGGAATGAACTTCTTCCCAATGTCCAACCTAACCCTCCCCTGGCACAGCTCAGGGCTGTGCCCTCGTGTCCTACTGCTGGTTCCTGGGAGCAGAGCCCGACTCCACCCTGGCTACAATGATGCTCTTTCTTTTCTGTTCCCGTGGCCATCACGGGACCACCGACATCCCAACGGAGCTGCAGCTGAGGATCCACCTCTTTTCCCACATCCCGGAGAGCTGGGAGAAGCCACGCCACGTGCCCAGTTGGGGTCCCCACGAGTGGTCAGACCGGGCAGGGCCCGCTGGAGCGGCTGAGGGGGCGGGGAGGGGGTGGGGAGCGGATTAAAATTCTCGTTTCTTCACGCTGGGTGAGAATGATACAGTGGATTAGGCCGGGAGCTGCTCCTGGCTGCGGTGCTCTGCTGAATTAGCAACATGTTTGAATGAGATAAAAGGGGCAGCTTACCCCAGCGCCCTCGTTCCACTAATCCCACTACAGCTGTGAAATGAATAGCAGCAGATCCTCTTTACTCCCTTCACCGACTATTTTCTACCCTTGAGACCGAGGCAGCTTTGCCAAACCTGGCCCCGCGGGCGCGTTCCTGCTCCGGCCAGATGCTCGCTCTTCTGGGAAGAGCCCTATCCCGGGACTTCTTGGGGCAGGGGGGGCTCTTGGGAGAGCGGGAAGAACCAGGGAGTGGGGCTGGTTGTCCTGGGAAGAGCTTGTCCACCTCACTTGTAGTCTCGCTTGTCACCTTACAAGATTCCCGGTGGCCGCGGTGTCCGACCACCGACGTGCTGGAGGAGGGAAAACACTGCCCCGCTCTAACAGATCACCTCAGCAGCGTGTAAAGGGTGGCTTTTTCCTCCTGTTTTCCGCTGGGAATGTGCCAGGCAGCTGAAGTGAGGATGCTCCTTGGTCCTGCAGCCAGGGCTGACTCCGGGTGGCTTTGCTCCCACCCTGCCTGTGCTTCGCTGGTGACACTTTGCCTCGTGGTGGCACCTCTTGGTCATCCCATGGGACTGATCACGGCTCTGGGGATGTGGGTAATGTCTCCTGGTGTCCCACCAGCTCATTAGTGAGCAGACCATGGGATACTCATCCTCAGGGAATGTCCTGGTGCAATTCCAACTCCTTCAAGTGGGTCCTGTTGTGGTTCTGACCCCTCTTTCCCACACGGAAGGAAATGTTGCAGTGCAAACCTTGGGATAATTTAGGACCACAAACCTCATCTCTGCTCATTTCTGGGAGAAGATGAGAGAAAGAGACTGTAAATAACCAAGACAAGATCTCAGAGATGTTTGAAGATGATCTCAGGTGCCTTTTCCAACCTTAATGATTCCTTGATAGTGCCGGGAGGAAAGGGTTGGGTCTCGGGGTCTGCTGACCTACTCCTGGCACTGAAATGGCTTCTCACCTTGTTATGACAGCCCAGGAGTCACAACAGCTGGATGTCCCTCCACTGGAGCTGAAGAGCTCCTAAGTGTCCCTTTCCCAGTCAGAGCTCCTAAGTGTCCCTTTCCCTTAAAGGCTGGGATTCATCCCTTCAGTTTTGGGAGTCATCCCTCGGGCGTCTCCATCTGAGTGGGGTGTACAGGCTCCTGTGACACCCAGAAGTTCAGATCTGTACCATCCACAAAGCTGAGAGAGTAAATTGTGCACTCGGAGTTTTCTGCTTTGGGAAGAGCGGAAAAAATTCCCTCAGCTCCATGAATTTTATCAGCTCAATGGGAAAAGGGGGGGGCTGAGACAGAGGCGTCTCCACTGGAGACATGAGGTTTAACCAGAAGAATCCCATCAAAACCCCTTTTTTATCCAGATCTCCGTGATGTGGGTGTGAAAACACACCTGCTGTAGGATTGCATCCATTGATTGCACAAGGATTTGGAAGCTGGAAAAGGTTTGATGGTGTTTTCCTTAAAAATCTGTGTGTGTTCAGGTTCAGGAACAGTTCAGCTGGAAATTGCTGTTCCAGAGGAAGGTTCAAGAGAGCCCACAAGGATCCGAGGTGGTGTAAATGCATCTCCTGGAGCTCCATCCTTGCTCCTGCCACATCAGAGATTTCCCCTTTCTCGGATAATTCCTCTCCTGCAATAACTCCCAAATCCAAGCAGTTCAATAATCGGGCTGTGCCTTGCAGAGAGAATTTTTTCAGGTGGTCTGAGCATCCAGGATATCTCCCAGTGACCCACAGATCTCATCCAATTGTCTCCTTTTTCTCGTTCTGTGGGACACTTGGTGTAATCCCGGGCATTCATTGCTCCATCAGAACTGTCCCCAATCCCAGTTGTCCCCTCAGCCTCCAAAAGAGCAATTCCCAGCTGTGAAAGTGGAGTTTGACCTTCCTGGAGGAATTCAGTGCTCAAAGCCCAACATTGCATGAAACCATCACCTTTTCTGACCCTGAGCTGCAACCACTTGATGTTTTTTCTGCGATTTGTGGCCAAATTTCAGCCCGATGAGCACAAAACACATTTCCACGGGGAGCAGCTCTGGTCCCACCTTTCTCCAGGTGTGGCTGCTCCCAGATGCAGCCATTGAAAAGCCTCCAGGGGAGGCCGAGGAGGATGATCCAGCCCTGACCTGGGTTTGCATTTTGGGTTGGATTCACGGAATCATTAAGGTTGGAAAAGCTCTCTGGGATCGTCAAGTCCAACCTTTGATTGAACACCACCACCACCACGTCAACCAAACTTCAGCTCTCCTTAAAATTTTATGGGGTTGAGTTTCAAGCTCCGTGTGCGGAAGGTGACACCAGATGCCTTGGGGGTGTCCTGAGCAGGGATGATACCTCACCCAAGAGTCCCAGCTCCTCACCTTCTGTTTGGACAACCAAGTGAAGGCAGCAGGTCCAAATTTGCATCCCTGTCTGTGTGTGATCCCCCTCCAGCATCCCACAGCCCCAGGTGTGGCTGCTTCCAGATCCAGCCATTTAAAAGTCTCTTGACAGCCAGGGGAGGCTGAGGAGGAAGATCCAGCCCTGACCTGGGTTTGCATTTTGGGTTGGATTCACAGAATCATTAAGGTTGGAAAAGCTCTCCGGGATCTTCAAGTCCAACCTTTGATTGAACACCAAACTTCAGCTCCCCTTAAAATTTTATGGGGTTGAATTTCAAGCTCCATATGCAGAAGGTGACACTGGATCCCTTGGGGTGTCCTGAGCAGGGATGACACCTCGCCCAAGAGTCCCAGCTCCTCACCCTCTGCTTGGATAATCAGGTGAAGGCGGCAGATCCAAATTTGCATCCCTGTTTGTGTGTGATCCCACAGCCCCGGGAGAGGTGGAATCCTTCACATTACCCATTTCAAAGACATCTCTATTAACAGGACAATGGAAGAATAAGCACTTTCCTTTATTCATTTACCCTCTGTCTGATAATATCATATTGATGATAATTTTCCTTTAATGGCCCATTTGCAGTAATTATGATGCAGCGGGTGAGTAATTGGAGCTGACGCCCTACGGAACTCGGCAAACTTAATTCACTTCATTGTCTGCGAGGGAGGGAGGGAGGGAGAGGAGGGAGGCAGGGAGAGGACAATCCCACAGGCCCCTCTCCCCTCCCAAATGGTCGGGTAGGGCAAATCGTTGCTTCTTGGTGCCTCTTGTTCTCTGAAGCAATTTGTGCCTTTCCCTCTTTCTTCCTCTTCCTGCCAGCTCCCAAATTTGCCTGTTGTGTGGGAACTCCTGTTCCCTCTTTTCATGCTCTAGCAGGATTCCTGCATTGCTGGGTGCTTTTTCCTGTTGCCCACCGGCAGGATCTCCATGGAATATATATCATGGAATCATTAAATCATTTAGGTTGGGAAAGACCTCTAAAATTACTGAGTCCAACCATTGACCCAGTGCTGCCGAGGCCACCACTGAACCGTGTCCCCAAGTGCCACATCCACAGGGTTTTTAAATCCCTCCAGGGATGGGGACTCCACCACTGCCCTGGGCAGCTGTGCCAGGGCTGGACAGCCCTTTCCATGAAGGAATTTTTCCTGATATCCAGTCTAAACCCGCCCTGTCACAACTTGAGGCCATTTCCTCTTGTCCTGTTGTTGTTCCCTGGGAGCAGAGCCCGATCCCAGCTGGCTCCACCCTCCTGTCAGGGAATTGTAGGGAGTGAGAAGGTCCTGTCCCCCCCACCCAGGTCCTCCTTTTCTCCAGGATGAGCCCTCCCAGCTCCCTCATGGCATGCTCTGATTATCTCCTGGTACATCCAGGAATATATCCTTGCCTGGGAGAAGGGGACTGGGAAACAGTCCATCCTGGATTTTAGGCTGTTGGCCCAAAAATTTAACTCATCAGCCACTCACTCAATCCCAAAAACACAGTGGGAAGGGGAGAGAATTAGGGAAAAAACAGGAAAATTGGTGAGTTGAGATAAAGACAGTTTAATAGGATGGAAAAAGAAGGGAAAATAATAATAATAATCATGGAATCCTGGAATGGTTTGGGTCGGAAGGGACCCTAAAGCTCATCTAGTTCCAACCCCCCTGCCCTGGGCAGGGACACTTTGACCAACTGAAGCTGGAGATGGGATGAATTCAGAGGAGGATTCTCTTGGTAGTGACACAACCCAATCCCAAATCCCTTTGGGATCATCCAGTGGGAGTTGGGGATCACTCAGTGGGAGTTGGGGATCACCCAGTGGGAATTGGGGATCACCCAGTGGGAGTTTGGGATCATCCAGTGGGAGTTGGGGATCATCCAGTGGGAGCTGGGGCTGCAGAGAGAGCAGTAAAGATCCAGAAGGGAAATTTGGACAGGCAGAAAAATCTGTGTACATTCCTAGAGCCGAGCAGATGTAAAAACCATCAGGTTCATCACTAGTCTGGAAATTGGATCGGGATGGAAATGAACATTTCTTTATTTACTCCAGCAGATTGATTCCTTGGGAAAAAAAAATTACTTAAGCCAATTGAGCAATTGGCTCAAAACAATTGGTTGTGAGGGAGCTGCAATATTTTGTTTCAGTCAGAAACGCTGCAAATTTAGCCTTTTTTTTTTTTTTTTTTAATTCAAGACAAATTCCACTCCCTGTTCCCAGCTGCAAAATGAAAATGGCTCTTTTAATGCGTTTCATTCCATTTTTTTTTTAATGTCTTGGAATTAGGGAGGGAACTTAAGCACCCAAAAACTCGATGAGATCGAAAGGCAGCTCAGAAATGGTTTGATATCGTTAAACCCTTATTTTTTATTTATTTATTTTTTTTGGCTATAAGGGATTTTTTTCCAGTGGAAAAGGGGATTTTTTTCCAGTGCTCTCTGGGAGATCAGTGGGTGTTAAATTCTGGAGACACGTGTAGGGCCAACTGGTGTCTTTGCACCAGGAGAGATCTGGGGTGAGGATCAACCTTCTCCTGATTTGTGCCTCCTCCTCACCGAGGAATTGCCCCCAAGTTCAGCGTTTTCTCCAAGGCTTCATTTCTATAAAAAAAGAGAAATTAAGCTCGATTTTCTCGTGTGTGGCTCCAACTATTTCCTCATCCATCTCCCGCCGTTTCCTGGAGCTCGAGCAGCTCTTTGGTCCATCTTTCCTCACCCAGCAGGAAATAGTTCACAGAAAAATGGGATGTGGTTGCTCCTGGATCCTCGGGGTTGAGTTTTGCCTTTGTTTCTTGGGATGGAGTTCCGAAACCAGGATGTGAGAAAAAAATTCCTCTCCCAAATTTAGAGAGATGGCACAAAGTCAGGGAACAAAGAAACTGTATCGACAAGGAAGAATTTATTCAGCGCGCTGGGTCTTTCTCTCACTGAATTTCCAGGGAAAAAGACCCCTTGGGTTTAAATCTCCTGGCTTTTATAGTTTTACAAAATCCCACCCTTCTTCAGATAAGTTTAATATATTCATTTTTGCCTAAAAAGGTTTCTTTTTCTCCGAAAAGGGACTTCCCCTTCCTTCCAATTGGCTATGAAGTGTCCCCTGTCAATAATGATGGATTTCTTTTGTTCTCAGCCCAGAGAGAAAAAAAAAAACCCGTGTTCAGAATTTGCCAAATGGCTCGGAAAGGTTTTAATTTTTAGGAACTTTATATTTCCCCTGTCCCAGCCGAAAAAGATCCTGGTGCCCAGTCCAGTTTGGAACTTGGATACCTTACAAGGATGTTCTGGGGTTTGGAGTGAGGTCTCTCTGTGGTTCAGATATTTCCTGGAGGGATCGAGCACGGATGAACCCTGACAAGTGTCTTCTCCCCCTGGGGTGAGCCTGGATGGCTTGAGGTGTCCTGACCCGACTCTTCACCCCTGGAGTTGCCCAAGGACAGGTTGGATGGGGCTTGGAGCAACCTGGAATGGTGGAAGGTGTCCCTGCCTGTGGAAGGGGGGTTGGAATGTGATGGTCTTTAAGATCTGTGCAAGACTCGATGATCCTTGGGGGTCCCTTCCAGCTCAAGCCATTCCATGATTCCAAGATCACATCCAGGGAAGAGCCTGGAGTTTCTCACGCACCTGGAAGTGATGCAACAGCAGGGTGTGGATCTACCTCTGGATGGAATCCTACCTGGTTGCTGGGCTAAATCCCTGCCTGCGTGGAATGTTGGTGTGGGAATCACAGCCTGGGAGGTCCAGGTTGTCCCAAATCCTTGGGATCAGCACTGGTTGGAGACCATGAGCCAAACAAAAGCAAAGGCAGCGCAGCCTCTGCCTCACAAATCTGGGAGCCGAGATAAAAATGGGTCAGAAAAGGAAGGGAAAAATAATAATAATCATCATAATACTCATGGAATGGTTTGGGTTGGAAGGGACCTTGAAGATCATCCAGTTCCAACCCCCTGCCGTGGGCAGGGACACCTTCCACCATCCCAGGTTGCTCCAAGCCCCGTCCAGCCTGGCCTGGGACATTTCCAGGGATGGGGAATCCACAATAATCCGACACCTGGCAGGAGAAGCAGCATGGGATGTTTGCTTCCCCATCCCGTGCTCAAACCTGGCCAGTCCTTCCCAAATCACAATCCTGGCTCTGTGGGAACCAGGAATATTTGCCAGAATTGATAGGAAACCTGTTTGTTAGCCCAGGAATTTAGGAGCAAGTGATGCCCAATATTTTTATCTCTGCCCTCCGTGGGTTTTGGTGGAAGAACAGGGTGGATCTGGACCTTGTGTGTTGCTGAAATTCCACTCAAAACTGGGCTTGTGTCGGGTTTAAATAGGATTTCTTCAGGATTAATGGTTATTCCTCCTCTTCTCCATTACTCTTGATAACTGGGATATTCTCCAGTGAAGGCTGAAGGATAAACCCTCTCACAAGGGATCAATATGTTAAGGTGGGGGGAGTTTTCCAGTATCCAGAGAGCCTGAACTCTGCCCTTGACCAGTCCCTG
Source organism: Lepidothrix coronata (assembly GCF_001604755.1). Classification (NCBI taxonomy): domain Eukaryota; kingdom Metazoa; phylum Chordata; class Aves; order Passeriformes; family Pipridae; genus Lepidothrix; species Lepidothrix coronata. The sequence continues at coordinate 430,707 of NW_016690482.1, read as the reverse complement.
CAGACTTCCAATCACATGGAATTCCAATTGTCGGAAATTGGGGGTGGAATCTATATTTGCTTTTTATGGATGAATATCGATATTTCCCCCCCCCCCGTATTCTGTCATGTGGGAAAGCCTTTTAAAAATAACTGAGTTTGTTTTCTTCCCTGATTTTGAAGTTCCTGATGAAGGAAAATTGTGTTTCTACAGGATGGGAAAATTTCTGTGTCAAATATTGGCAAAAAATATTATATTATTATATTATTTAATAATATAATATTATTAAAATGGCAAAAATATTATAAAATATTATAAAAGTAATCGCCAAAATATTATAATATTAAAATATTATAAATATATAAAATATATTTGATTTATAAAATATTATAAATTATTTAAAAGTAATAATAATTATTAAAATATAAATATTAGAAATAAAATTATAATTTTATTTTAACAAAATATAATTATATTATATACTTATATAAAAACATAAAAATATTTTATTATTTTAGTAATAAAAATATTATGAAATATCATATGATTAAAATATTATAATCTCTAGATTATAAAGATAATCTAGAGATTAAAGTTAAAATCATCTTTATTTCATGGGGTTTTTTTTTGCTTGTTTATTTGGGTGTTTTGTTTTTGGGGGTTTGTTTTTGGTTTTGTGGGTTTTTTTGTTTGTTTTGTTTCTTTCTTTTTTTTTGTTTGTTTGTGGGGTTTTTTTATTGGTTTTGGTTGTTAATTTTTCCATGGATATTATCCCTTGCCACGTTGACTGTGGGACATCCCCCCAGTCCAGGTGTGTTCTGGCTCTCTCAAATTTGCCCTAATTTTTCTCTAATTTTTTTTCCACAGGAGAGTCTTGGACCAGGAAACTCACTCCGGGGCGGGGGGGAGCAAATCCGTCCTCTGAACTCAAAGAAAAAGGCCCTTATTCCCTTCATTTCTTGATTCTGAGGAAAACTATCATGGAATCGTTTAGGTTGGGAAAACCCTCTGTGAGATCATCGAGTCCAACAATTCCCGGCACTACCAAGGCCACCACTGACCATGTCCCCAAGTGCCACATCCACACGGCTTTTAAATACTTCCAGGGATGGGGATTCCACCACTGCCCTGAGAATCCTGTGCCAGGGCTGGACAACCCTTTCCATGAAGAAATTTTCCCTAATATCCAACTAAACGTCCTCTGGCGCAACTTGGGGCCGTTCCCATTGTTCCCTGAGATAAAAGCCTGACCCCCCCGCTCCTCCCTCCTGTCAGGGAGTTTTGGAGAGCCAGAAGGTCCCCCCTGATCCTCCTTTTCTCCAGGAAGAGCCCCCTCAGCTGCTCCTGGTGCTCCAGCCCCTTCCCCAGCTCCGTTCCCTTCCCTGGACAAGCTCCCGCTGATTTCTCCAGGGAATATTGTGGGAATGGGCACCAAAGGTTTTACAAAACTCCAGGAAGACACATCCCCAGCCTTTCCCTCATCCCTTAAGGGGGTCATTTTGGGAATGTCCAGCCTGGAGAAGAGAAGGTTCCAGGGAGACCTGAGAGCCCCTTCCAGAGCCTAAAGGGGGGGGAACAGTATCCACAGTGGAGGAACAGGATCCATAATGAAGGAGCAGGATCCAGAGTGGAGGAGCAGGATCCATAGGGGAGGAACAGGATCCATAATAAAGGAGCAGGATCCAGAGTGGAGGAGCAGGATCCACAGTGGAGGAGCAGGATCCAGAGTGGAGGAGCAGGATCCATATTGAAGGAGCAGGATCCAGAGTGGAGGAGCAGGATCTGCCCCTTGGAGAGGCTGCACCTCCACCCTGGAATGGGAAAGTCAACCCCCCTATCCCAGGGATGTTTTCAAAGCTGCTCCTGGCTCCGGGTAACCCGAGAGGCAGTCAAGTTAAAATCACTCAAAATTCCAGGCAGACACATCTCCAGCCTTTCCCTCATCCCTTCAGGGAGTCACCTTGTGGGAGAAGACATATCCCGTGTGACCCCTCTCTGGGGCACTGGGAGGCCAATCCCATCTATTCTGATATTTTTTTGGGAAATGCCATTTTCCGTCCCAAGGGATGCTTCTACATGGTTGTTCCTTTTCCCACTGCTCCTTTGGAGCAGGAAAATCTCTTGGTTTCTGCCTTTAGGAGCAGGATCAGGATGGAGGAGCAGGAACCCAAACCTTCTGCCTTCACTTTATCCCCCTCTCCCTCCCCACCCTGCCAACACCTTCCCGTTTATCCCGTGGCTCCTTAACGAGGATGAAGCGACTAATTGGGTCATCCCTGATGTTTTTCCAACCCCGAGGAGCCAATGGCGCTGAGCGAGTCCCAGCGATTCTTTTAATCTCATCATATGTCTTTTCTGGTCAATAAAACCTCCCTCTCAAATCAAATTGTTCCCGAACATAACCCGTCGTTAATGTCCGTTGGACTCCGGGGCTGCGGCAAACTCGTGTAGTTTGTCATAATTAAGTGCACTGCCTAATTAATTGAGTGGTCAGGATGCTAATTAGCCAGGTTTATTGAGACTGGAGGAGTATGAAGGGCAATGCTGCAGCTCATCAGGAGCACGGGGACTGGAAATGGGAAGTGCAGCTCCCCTTCCCTCTCCCCTGACAGGCCGACAAATCCGTGGATCCGTGGATTTATGGACTCGGAGGTGGAGACGAGCGGGGTCGTGCCGGGCTCGTTGGCTTTGTTTCGAGGGTTCCCAGCCTTTGCTCCTGCTTTCCACGCATTCCTCTGGCTCATCCATCACTTCAGCCTAACTCAGGTGTCTCCTGAGTCCTTACCTGCTCATTCCCTGCTCAGATGAGGGAAAACGGGGCTGCCACGTATCCCTCTAGTTCTGGAAATCTGGGATACCTGCTGGCTCATGTTTACACATTAAGTTCCCTGACAGTGGCAGTTCATGGATTTTTCCTGCCCAACCTCTTTTCCAGTCCTCTGGTGACAGTGCGTCTTAATTCCCAATGTTCAAATCCTCCTTTTTCCAGAAAGCCTTTCCCCAAATATTTCCCCAAGAAAGAATATTTCCCCAAATTTCTGGGCAAATTTCAAGAGCACGAGGGACGTAGAGTAACAGGACCCTCCTCCTTTATCCCTTCCCTCATCCCTTGTTTTCCAGTCCTCTGGTGACAGAGTGTCTAATTCCCAGTGCCCAAATCCTCCTTTTTCCAGAAAGCCTTTCCCTGCCCTGAAACCTCCTGCTGTTTCTCAACCCTCAGGACTTCTGGGTCTGTATCCAAGATTTTTCCATTTATGCTGGAAACCAGGACAGAGATTTTTCACAAGGAGTCGAGAGAAAAATTGGGATTGTGCAGTTGAAGGAGGATTTTCTGGGATTTGGACTCTAGTCCTGGATTAATTTAGGGAAGTTGGTTTTAGGGAATTTGAGGGTTGTATCTCAGTTCCTCAACCAACCAATACCCAGCAGATCCTTCAGGACCTCTTCCATAAAGTGGCAGGATTAGGAAGAGGGGGAGTGTCCTTAGGAAATGAAGGAATATTTCATACGGATTTGCACTTCTATTTTTTTGCAACAGGAGGCTTTGAGCATTCCCAGGGGGATTGAAGTGGGAATTCCCCCTTGGAGGAGCAGAAGGAGGCTGAGCCCAGGACCCAGATGGAGAGGGAGGAGTCTTTATTTCAACATTCCCTGTGTTTGGAATTGTTTGAGAGCAGGGAACCAGTGTCTGGGGAGGCCAAAAATGGGTGTTTAAACTGGAGGTGGAAATTTGGAAATAATCCAGGACTTCCAGGAAGCTGAGGATGCAAAAGTGCCTTGGGATTATGGCCTCCCACACGACAGAGGTGGACTTTGGCATTCTCCTGGGAGAATATTTCCCCAAATTTCTGGGCTCAAGAGCACGAGGGACGTGGAGTAACACGGCCCTCCTCCCTTATCCCTTCTCTCATCCCTTGTTTTCCAGTCCTCTGGTGATGGGTGTCTAATTCCCAGTGCCCAAATCCTCCATTTTCCAGAAAGCCTTTCCCTGCCCTGAAGCCTCCTCCTGTTCCTCAAACCTCAGGACTTCTGGGTCTGTCTCCATGATCTGTGAAGAAAAGATTACTCCCATTTCTGTCCGAAACCAGGACAGAGATTTTCCCAAGGAGTCAAGAAAACACCTGGAATTGTGCAGTGCTTAAAAAAACCCTGAACATACCCCATCTCAAAAACATTTCATAGCACATTCCTGCCCCAGATGATTAGATCTGATCCCTATTTTGGCCGGAATTAAATGTATTTCCAAGAAAGATGAATCCACCCTGCCCTTATTTGGGAGCGCAGCATCCACATCAATCCATAAATATCGTCTTCCAGGATTTATTTGGGTACCTGAGTTTCAGAAATGCTGGAGCAGATCCCCCTTCCCTCCTAAATCCACAAAAGCTTTTGACCTTGGAACTGTCAATGGGCTCGTTTTCCTTCTGGTTGCTCCTGCTTCCAAACAAACGGGACCTGCCCTGGGTGAAGCTCATCCCACATTCCAACGCCTCACCACGGAATTGCCTGGAATTCAACCACGAGCCGAGAAGTCAAAGTGCTCAAATCGTGCTCTTGGAATTCTCTATTGCATTTGAAAAATGGGAAAACCCCCGTTCCGGGGTCTGTAAATCCCTAAAGGACGAGGCGGCTTTGGTGGTGGATCTTCCCGATCCATGGGGAGCACGGACAGGGATGAAACTCCTGGAAGAAAAGTTTCTGTGCATGCATCCGTGACTTGCTTTTAGCTGTTCCTCTTTTGAGGAATTCCAGGTGGAAATGGCTGTGCCAGGCAGAGCCTTTCGAGGCATGGGAATACAAGGAGGATGTGGAGCTGCTGGAGCGAGCCCAGAGGAATCCACGGAGATGATCCAAAGGCTGGAGCCCCTCAGCTCTGGAGCCAGGCTGGGAGAGCTGGGAATGTCCAGCCTGGAGAAGTCTCCAGGAAGACCTTGGAGCCCCTTCCAGAGCCTAAAGGGGCTCCAGGAGAGCTGGAGAGGGACTTGGGACAAGGGATGGAGGGACAGCACACAGGGAATGGCTTCCCACTGCCAGAGGACAGGGTTAGGTGGGATATTGGAAAGGAATTCTTGGTTGGGAGGGTGGTGAGGGGCTGGGATAGAATTCCCAGAGAAGCTGTGGCTGCCCCACCCTTGGAAGTGTGCCAAGGCCAGGTTGGATCAACCTGGGATAGTGGAAGGTGTCCCTGCCCGTGGCAGAGGGGTTGGAATTCCATGATCTTTCCTCTTCCTTCCAACCCAAACCGTTCCATGGTGATCTCAGTTTTGTAGAACATTCCCTTGAAAAACAATAACAATCAAATTCCTAAGAGTCAAAAATTCCCACTTTTCAGCATTACAGGAAAAATTTGTCTCCATGTCCCTGAAAACCAAGAGTTTTCAGGGAAGGATCTGCAGCTCCAGCGATCCGTAATCTCCTCCTTAAATCTGGGATAATCCAGCCACGGATTGCTCTGCGCTTCCCCTGTTTCACCAATTCTTTCCCAAATATCCACAACCAGCACTTTTAGGGAGAAACCATAACTTTTTTAAAATTATCCCTGTACCAAACAACGGGGAAGAATGAATTGTTAATCGTGGAAATCGGTAGTTGGGAAGTTTTCCTGCTCACGTTCCTTCTTCCTGACGGGATAGGGAAAATGAGGATGTAAATCCCAGTCTTGGACACGTCTGGGGGATTTGTGGTTTGGGTCCAATAATGCCAAAATTTGGTCAGATGATGCTGAGCATAAAAAGCTCTTCCTTAAAAAAAATCACCTGGATTTGCGTCCTGTTCTAGTTTTCCCTTTGGAAAACCGAGCGTTAAACAGATACAAGAAATAACAACTTTCGATATCTTTATTTTACATTTTATATTGCATTAATTAAATAGAGCTTGTGGGGCACGTTCCCGTGGGAGAATTCCATTGGGAAAGGGCAGCTGGAGAGAAATTGGGGAAAAAAACCCTGGCTTTTGCAAAAACATGGATTTTATCCCTGTGTTTGGATGGTGGAATTTCAATCCAATCAGGAAGGTTCCTTTTGATTTGATGATTTCCAGCACTTTCCAACGGGCAGGAAAAAAATCAAAGCGTGAGGAATATTTTTAGGACTGTGCCTTCCATAAAAATATTATGTGGGTATAAAAATCTATGTGTAATTATGTATATATGATGTATATAAATATATAAATATTTTATATATATTATACCTCCAAACTTATATGTAATTCTAATTGTATTTTATATATAAATATATTTT
>NW_016690482.1:416275-424101 GCF_001604755.1 Lepidothrix coronata | reverse complement strand
AATATATATAAATATTTATATATTTATATAAAAATATATTTATATATAAAATACAATTAGAATTACATAAGTTTGGAGGTATAATATATATAAAATATTTATATATTTATATATAAATATATATTTATATATAAAATTCAATCATAAATACATATAAATTTGGGGGTATAATATATATAAAATATTTATATATGTATATATAGGTATATATTTATATATAAAATACAACTATAAATCCATATAAATTTGGGGTATAACACCCAATATTATTATCCATAATAATATAGATAATGTCCAACATTATCACCCACATTATCTAAAAATAAAAACGTATCTCTTGATTTGGGATGAAGCCGGACCGGGAATTTGGGAGTGTGACCGAGTTGATACATTTTCCGGCACAGATTTAGTAAAACAGCTTATTCCCATCGGTTTCCCTGACGTGGCACATTTTGGGATTTTCTCTTCTTTGCTCTTCATCTCCCGACAAATGGGTTATACCTGGATGCAGGAGGCTCTTTCCAAACATTTAGGGACCGTTTAAACCTCAAAGATCCCGTTCCTGCCGTCCTATAATCTGTTGGAATCGTCCCCAAAATCAAATCCCTTGGATTTCCTTGGAAATATCGATGCCTCGAGATTCCTTTTGGAATTTATGTCGTCGGGATGGGATGGTTTATATGGAAAAGTAAAATTTCTTTCCCCTCTTCCTCAAATTTGGGGCTTTTTTTTTTGGGGGGGGTGGGGGTGGGGATAAGGAATAAGACTGAATCCGGCAGGGGATTCCTGATATCCTTCACATCCCAGCTGGTGGGACTAAGATCTGGTCCCACATCCTTGATCCATTTTGAGGGATAACTTGGATGCTTTTTCTCCTGGAAAAAGAGAGGCTCAACGGCTGATGGCAACACCTTGGTTTAAAAATAAATCCTGGGATGTCCAGGGGTGGAGGGAGGTTGGAATTCAGCCCTCCAGAGATGCCTTGAGGAAGGAACACCCAGCATCACCCACCTCCCTGTGGGATAATAACCACCCTCAGGAAAAGTATCTTTCTGGGCATTCCCAAAACTGGCATTCCCTAAGGAATCCCCCTCCATCGCTGCCAGCATCCAAAGGGGTCCCTGTGCAGGGGGACATTTTTGGGGTTGTGCTTCCTCGGCCAAAATCCATTAAACGGCCCCATCTGCCGGGAATCCATCTCCCTGGAACCCATCTTCCCTGGAATCCACCTCCCTGGAACCCATCTTCCCTGGAATCGCCGCATTACCACCAAACAGGATTTGTTCCACTCCAATTTGTCAAGATTGGACGAGGCCTCAAAGTTGGCGGAGACGTTTATTAAAAGGTTTCTCAGGGATTGGAGCGAGAGAGGCAATTACTTTCCCGGGAAGAGAGGCTCCCATCCCTGTTCCGTGGCACGGGAAGGGATGGGGGGGTTTCTCTTCCTTCTCTGCCAATAAATAGAAATCAGATAAAGAGCCTTTTTCTCTTTTCCTAAAGCTCCACGTGCTGTGGGAACCTAAAATGAGGATGGAGAGGACGGTTGTGCGTGTGTGTGTGTTCCGGCATTCCCGCCACCGGCATCCATCAGCATCTGGGAACAGACCCCAAAAAACCTGTCCTGAGCTGAAGGATCTCTTCCCAAAAAAGGGCCCACGTCTGGCCATCCTTCTTTTTTCGGGCTCTAGGTGTTCCCTCCATGGCCCCCTGGAGGGTCGGTGACCTTGTGGGAGGTGGGGATGGATCGGGAACGGATGGATCGGGAACGGACGAGCCACACGTGCCACCCCCTGGGATGTCTGGATATGACTCCCCCCTGGAGCTTTTAGTTTCAGGGAAGAGGGCTGGCTCTTGGAAAAGTCTGCCTGCCTGGAGGCTGCCAGGGGAAGGGGTGGAAGCAGCAAACAGCCACGATTTGGGAATCACACCGGCTACTTCTGGGAAGGAGGGAGGGATGAGATCACGGCTCTGGAGCGATGCCAGACCACCCCGCGTTGGAGAGGTGGCACTTTGTGCCAGCCAAACCCCTCTGCTCCAGTGGATGCCAACAGTGGAACATCTTTGGGGACACTGGGGTGCTTAAATCCCTGTTATTTCCCTCTCAAAACTAATTTCCAGGGCTTTCCCACCTTGGGAAGAGTTGGGGAAGGTTCCTCCAGGAAAGGGGGAGTATGTCTGGAAATACCTCCTCTGCACAGCCAGGGGAGTGTTCCCGGGCCTTCCTTTTGGATAATCTGGAATAACTACAGAGAAACCCCTAGAGGGATGGAAGTGGAGCAGAGCCAGCAGAGGTTGAACCCCAAATTAACCCTTGGCACGAGCCCATGGATTTATCTGGAGGCCCTTTTGTAGGCAAAAGATTTTTATTTCACTGACTTAAGTGAGTTTTGGATGAAGCCTCCGGAAAACGCAGTGGAGGGTTGAGAGAAACCCACCTGAGCCAATTAATCAAATAAATCACCGCTCAAGCATCTGAGACGGAGGTGGCCCAGTTTGAAGAGCTGCTCCAGCATTCCAGCATTCCCTGTATCTCCCGGATTATTGTTATTTAATTGTATTGAAGCTGCATTTGGAAGCTGGTGGGCACCAGTTCCCAGGTGAGAGCTCCTCTGCTTTATTTTGAGTTTCAGACGAGTTTTCAGTGATGATATTAAGCTCATTTCAAATTAAAGTGTGTGTGTATATGGTGGGGGGGAAGTGTTTTCTCTTTTGAGCTGAAAGGGAAGCGAAGAAATAACTCCCCACCGAGAGCAATTCTTCTCCTTTCAAGATAGCGGTGACAGATGAAAAGGAACTTTTCAGAGCTGATATAAAATGAAACTCCTGCCTTTGCAGGGGGAAGAAGGGCCGAGGGTTTTTTTTTGGGAGGGGGAATTTTCCTGGCAAATGCCTGCCTTCGTTTCTGTCGACAAAACATCGGATTTGTGAGGCTTTGATTGCCCTTCTGCCGTTCCCACAAATAATTGTGGGATTTCTGGGGGGCTGTCAAGGAGAACTGAGAGCCAAACACACCACGGGGATGAGAGGCAGAAGGATGGCTTTCACTTCCCCTTCCCTCCTGTTTATTTAATGTTTCCCTGCTTTTGGGTTCTGGCTGGAAAATTGCAGTTTCTTTCTTTGCCCAGAAATGCTGGTGCTGAATTCCTGCCGACTTCCAGGCTCGACCTCTTTTCCAGCGCCGTTGGATGCTGGGATAGTGAGGATTTACAGCCCCAGCCACTGGGAGGATTTGGCTTTTTGGGTCGTTGGAGGCCGTGCTTTTCCTCCTGGGGGTGTGTCCTGGCTGGCCTGGATCCCAGAGCATCCTTTTCCTTGCCACAGGAGAAGGGCTTGTCCCGGGATTAGGGCATTCCAGTGGGGTTTAGGGGATTGGATACGGCCTGGAGCACCTGGAAAAGTCACTTAATCACCTTGTGAGCATGGAAAATGGAGTTGGGGCTCAATTCCCATCAGCTCTACCTACTCCTGAATTTCTCTCTTAACTTTTGGAATCAAGGGAGGGCAGGAATTTCTCCCTCTTTCCAGCTGCAATGGGAGGTTGGGATTCGTGACCTGGAAGGTGTCGCCGTGTCTGTGACACTCCCGTTGTGACCTCACGGCTCACAGAAGCTTCCAGGGGTGTCCAAAGCTCTCCATCACCCTCCACCCCTGGAATGAAAACAGGAGCAGGTTCCCTTTCCTTTCCCTGCAGGGGGGAGCGAGGGTGAGATATTTTAGGGTGGAATCACAGCTGAGGAGGAATTTTGGCACCCCAAGGTGAACATTGGGCATAGAGCCCTCCCAGAGGCATTTTGTGTCCTCCTGCCCATCTCCAGGAGAAAGGAATAGCAGACACAAGGGACCTGTGGAAGAAGAAGGCAGGTGCATTGGCATATCCCAAAATTCCATCCCTTCCTGGCCTGGATTAAGGATGGGAGCAGAGGTGAGGGAGATCTTGTTGTCCTTTGCTGCAGTGGCTTTGATATCCATCTGGGAAAGCTTGTCAGGCCATTCATCCCCTCCCCACCTCTCTCCTTCCCCCAGACTGGCTCATTTTGATGATAATTTATGGTTAATGCTCAACTTTTTGTGGTTGTTCCTGCTCTGGATTCATCAGGACTTCTTAAGAATTCCTGAAAGTGGAGGATCTAACTGAGCATGGGGTTGAGGTGGACACAATTACCTCAGGAATTACCTGCATCCCAAAAGGGCAATAATTAGGGAACTGCTGGTCTATGGGGCCTAATCTGTTTGAAAAACACGGGAAGGACCAAGTGGAAGTTCCCAGGATTGATGTGGTCCTTGGGATGGTCCTGCATGAGAGGTTGAGGGACTTGGGAATGCTCAGCCTGGAGAAGAAAAGGCTCCAGGGAGATCTTAGAACATCTTCCGGGGCCTAAAGGGGCTCCAAGAGACCTGGAGAGGGACTTGGGGCAAGGAATGGAGGGACAGCACACAGGGAATGGCTTTAAGCTGGAGAAGGGTAGATTTAGATGGGATATTGGGAAGGAATTCTTCCCTGTGAAGGTGGTGAGGCCCTGGCACAGGTTTCCCAGAGAAGCTGCAGCTGCCCCATCTCTGGAAGTGTCCAAGATCAGGTTGGATTGGGCTTGGAGCAACCTGGGCTAGTGGGAGGTGTCCCTGCCCATGGCAGAGGTTGGAATGAGATGAGCTTTCAGGTCCCTTCCAACCCAAAACATTCCATGATTCCATGATCCTGTTATTCCACACACTCCCATGTTTTGGCCCCAGAGGAAATGGGAGCAGTGGGTGCAGGCAACATTCCCAGAAAGCAAGTCCCCAGAGCAGTAGCCAGGAAGGGGAGGGTTGGAGAAGCCTCATGCAGAGCTGGATTTCCTTTTCCACCTCTGCTCTGCTCCTTGGAGCACAGGGAGCTGCGGGATGAAGGCAGAGAGCCCAGAGCCAGAAACCAGGAATGACTGATGCCGAGACCTGATCCCAGGGATGATTCCACTTAAACTCACTGTCTGCCTGTCTTTCCTGCCTCTTCCCATTCTTTATCTTTACCTCTCTTATCCTCTAGTTCTTTATCAAGCCATTCCATGATTCCATGTTTCTGTTATTCCACATACTCCTGTGATTTGGCCCTGACAGTGTTGGGAGCAGTATGTGCAGGCAACATTCCCAGAGGGCAAGTTCCCAGAGTAGCAGGCAGGAAGGGGAAGGCTGGAGAAGCTGGATTTCCTTTTCCACCTCTGCTCTGCTCCTTGGAGCACAGGGAGCTGCAGGATTGAGGCAGAGGGCCCAGAGCCAGAACCCAGGAATGACTGAGGCTGGGACACGATCCCAGGGATGATTCCACTTAAACTCCGTGTCTGCCTGTCTTTCCAGCCTCCCCTAGTTCTTTCTCCCTGCTGTTCTCCCTCCCTGGAGTTCCTGGCATCCTTCCTGGCTGCCTTTCCCAGCCGGTGCCCAGCCCTGGCCAGATTAGGTCGGACACAACAAGCGGAAGAAGGAGCCCGGCCAATTTGTCCCGCTCGTCCCTGGCTCCCTATCTGTCATCCCCACTCCAGATCCGCTTGCCCTCCTTAAACAAGATCTCAACTGACCGTAAGGCTTCTGTCACTCCAGCCACCCAAATCAAACCCCTTCCCTCATCAAATCCCTAATCAGCCGGAACGGCTCCGTAAGCCGCGCTAAATTGGCTCCTCTCCGCTCCCCCTGCTGACCGCTGCCCTTCAATGAGCCGGCCTCGGCTCTGACTCCGAGGGCAACATCACGACTAATTATATTTTCCCTCGCCTTTCCAAATCCTCTCAGGCACCGGGACGAGCCCAGGTATCGAGGAGAGTGGAGGGAGATTAACGGAGAACCCAGGAGGGGAAATGTCTCGTAGCTGCGAGTGCCGGAGCACTCGGGATGGGGTTTATTTTGGGGTAGGAATGGGGTGGCTCCTGCTCCCGGGGCGGGGAAGGAGCCTGGTGGAGGTGGAGGCACGGTGGGACCTCGAGGGTGAAGGTGGTAGGAGGAACTGGTTGTCTTCTGGCAGCCCAAAGAAAGGAGGAGAAAGGGATGGAGGGACATGGGGAAGGTTTTGCTCTCCCAACCTCCAGGGTTGTGCCTTGACTAGTTTTCCAAGAGAAAAGAAATATCTCCCTGTGCCCACGGAAAACATCCCCAAAAATGGCTTGAATTGCCCTCAGAGCCTGGAAAAATGCCTTAAGGATCTGCTTTCCCTGGAAGACAAGCCTGGTGGAGGATCTTCTGCTGGGCTGAGAGGCACCAGAGCTTCTGGGATCATGGGAAGACATTTGAGGATGGGATGGGATGATATTCCAGCTGGTCTGGATGCTCTGAGCTGTGTTAGGGATTAAATCCCCCTCAAATCAGGATGAGGTGGTGGGTGGAGGTGGTGATGGTGTGAGGGGGCAACGCCCAGCTAAACCAGCAGGAAAAGGAAGGTTTTACTCTCACAACCTCCAGGGTTGTGCCCTTAGTTTTCCAAGGGGAAAGAAATATCCCTGTGCTCACTGAAAACATCCTTTCAATTGGCTTGAATTGCCCTCAGAGCCTGGAAATTCCTTGGCTAAAAGGGACCAACCAGCAGTGGTGTGAAAATGCTGTAGGGATCTGCTTTCCCTGGAGGACAATCCTCTGCTGGGGTGAGAGACACCAGAGCTTCTGGGATCATGAGAAGACATTTGAGGATGGGCAGGCATCCAGCTGTGGAGTTGGGGATGATATTCCAGCTCAGATGGATGCCCTGAGCCATGTTAGGGATTAAATCCCCCTGAAATCAGGGTGAGATGGTGGGTGGAGCTGGTGATGGTGTGAGGGGACAATGCTTGGCTAAAACAGCAAGGAAAGGAAGGTTTTACTCTCCCAACCTCCAGGATTGTACCTTTAGTTTTCCAAGGGGAAAGAAATATCTCTGTGCCCACTGAAAACATCCTTTCAATTGGCTTGAATTGCCCTCAGAGCCTGGAAATTCTGTGAATAAAAGGGATCAACCAGCAGTGGTGTAAACATTCTGTAGGGATCTGCTTTCCCTGGAGGACAATCCTCTGCTGGGCCGAGCTTCTGGGATCATGGGAAGACATTTGAGGATGGGCAGGCATCCAACTGTGGAGCTGGGATGATATTCCAGCTGGTCTGGATGCCCTGATCCGTGTTAGGGATTAAATCCCCCTCAAATCAGGGTGAGGTGGTGGGTGGGGATGGTGATGGTGTGAGGGGGCAACACCTGGACAAATCACCAGGAAAAACCCATCCCCAAGCGAGTCAGGATGTAGGGAATGAGGTGACTGATTCCTGCCAGGAACACCCGGGTGTCAGATCCCGGGGCTGCATTTTTTCAGCCGGGAGACGGGAATGGATCAGCGAGGGAGGGAATTCGATTACGAGCAGATAAACTCGGGCTTCGGAAGCGGAATCAGCAGGGGATGTTTTAATCAAAGGGGAAGATGAATTGGCAGCGGGATAAAGCCCAAGCAGTGGCCACAAACCCCACAATTTATGGCTTGTGTTGCCACATAGTCAATTTGGGTTTAATTTCCTTGCAATCCTCGAGCTCTGCTTTATGGAATCTCCCTCTGATGGAAGGCGGGTGACGAGAGACACCTGGGTTTTTTGGTGTTTAGAAGCAAAAGATGTTTTGTTGCCTCAGATATTTGAGTTCTCAGGCTTTTTTCTGTCTGACCTTTGATGGTGCCAGAGGTGAACTTCTCCTCAGGCTCCTGCAGAATTTCCTGGGAGCAGGGAGTTGCTCCTTTGGGTGATTTGAGATCTGGGGGGCACAAGGCAGAACTCACAGGGAAGGAGGGATGGAGGGGCCTTCCCTTCCCTTCCCTTCCCTTCCCTTCCCTTCCCTTCCCTTCCCTTCCCTT
>NW_016690482.1:393444-415308 GCF_001604755.1 Lepidothrix coronata | reverse complement strand
AATGGTGATTCTGGAAGTTCTTTTTGTGCTGCTTTTTCTACTCAAATGGTGACTCTGGAAGTTCTTTTTGTGCTGCTTTTTCTACTTAAATGGTGATTCTGGAGGTTCCTTTTGTGCTGCTTTTCCTGCTCAAATGCTGCGCCTGGAATTACCTTTTGTGCTGCTTTTTCTACTCAAATGCTGAACCTGGAAGTTCTTTTTGTGCTGCTTTTTCTTCTTAAATGGTGATTCTGGAAGTTCTTTTTGTGCTGCTTTTTCTACTCAAATGGTGATTCTGGAGGTTCCTTTTGTGCTGCTTTTTCTACTCAAATGCTGAACCTGGAAGTTCTTTTTGTTCTGCTTTTTCTTCTTAAATGGTGATTCTGGAAGTTCTTTTTGTGCTGCTTTTTCTACTCAAATGGTCAACCTGGAAGTTCTTTTTGTTCTGCTTTTTCTTCTTAAGTGATGATTCTGGAAGTTCTTTTTATGCTGCTTTTTCTACTTAAATGGTAAACCTGGAGGTACTTTTTGTGCTGCTTTTTCTTCTTAAATGGTGAACCTGGAGGTACTTTTTGTGCTGCTTTTTCTGCTCAAATGCTGAACCTGGAAGTACTTTTTTGTTCTGCCTTTTTCACTTGTCTGCTGGCACGTTTTGCTGGAAGGAGGATCCAGGGAAACACAGACCTGTCAGTGGAAATCTTGGAGCCAGGGAAGGTTCTGGAGCAGATCTTCTTGAGTGGCATCACACAACCCATCCAGGACAACCACGGGATGAGGTGCAGTCGTTATGGATTTATGGAAGGCAGGCCAGGCTGATCTCCTCCTGTGACAAGGGGATTTGTTTAGTGGAGGAGGGAAAGGCTGTGGATGTGCCTGCCTGGACTTCAGCAAAGCCTTGGACACAACAACCCCGTGGAAGGTTCTGGGATTGGGAAATAGTGGCTGGAAAAAAGCTGGAAAAGGACTTGGGAATGCTGGTTGACAGCAGCTGCACATGAGCCCAGGTGGCCAAGAAGGCCAATGGATCCTGGATTGGATCAAAACTAGTGGGGCCAGCAGGGCCAGGGACAGGATTGTCCCTCTGTGCTGGGCACTGGTGAGACCACATCTCAAATCCTGGGATCAGTTTTGGGCCCCTCGGGACAAGAAAGACATGGAGGGGCTGGAGCGTGTCCAGGGAAGGGAACGGAGCTGGGGAAGGGTCTGGAGCAGCAGGAGCAGCTGAGGGAGCTGGGGGGGCTCATCCTGGAGAAAAGGAGGCTCAGGAGGGACCTTCTGGATCTCTGACAGGAGGAGGGAGCCAAGGGGGGGTCGGGCTCTGCTCCCAAATAACAAGGGACAAGACAAAAGGAAATGGCCTCAGGTTGTTCCAGGGGAGGTTTAGGTTGGATATCAGGGAAAATTTCTTCATGGGAAGGGTTGTTGAGCATTGGAACAGTCTGCCCAGGGCAGTGGTGGACTCACCATCCCTGGAGGGCTTTAAAAGCCGTGCAGAGGTGGCACTTGGGGACATGGTCAGTGGTGGCTTTGGCAGCGCTGGTTGGACTCGATGATCTTAAAGGTCTTTTCCACCCTAAATAATTCCATAATTCCTTTCTGTGCCCACCAGCAAAAGGGACAAGATGAGACCCCTTGTGTGAAGAAAGGCATTGGCCTCTCATACCTACCCAGAACCTGGAGATTTGCTCTCAGAGATCATTCCTAAATCCCAAATTCCCCAAGAACAGCGAGCAGGACCCAGGAATCCTGAGCCCCCAGGCCTGCAGTCACTCCCTGTGCTAAAAACTCTTTTCCAGCCAAACTCTTTCCCAACTTAATGGGAGCAGCTGGCAGCTTTTGTGTGTCTGAGGGGCCGTGGATGGCACGGGCAGCCAAACATTCCCAAAGTGCTTGGTGATGCCCATCCCACCATCAGGCAGGAGATTAAGGCTCCAATTAAAAAGAGATGGGGCAGGGACAGAACCTGAGCAGCCCTAGCTCCCAAAAAGCTGATTTAGGGAGTGATGGAAGCAGAGATGGGGTGGGAGGGGGAGGATAAAAATTGCTCCAATGGGTTTGCTTTGGTGACACCAAATCCCTCCAGAAGGATAAACTGTGTTGGGCATCAGCTGCTCTTCCAGGATCTCTCCTCTTTCTTGAAAAGATCCCCTCAGCATCAATATCTGTTTTCCAAGACTGTTCCCTCTGCTTTCAATCCTTCTTTTTCCCCTCCCTCTCCCTGACTGGTCACTGCTAGGCAGGAAAATACATTGTGAGAAAGCCTTGAACTGCTTTTTTTCTGGTGATGGACACACAGCAAGAGAGGAGCTCCCGGCCGAGCCTTTTCCCTGGAAAAACCGCTGGAGAAGTTGGGAAGAGGGAGCAGCGGGTGGCAGAACAAAGAGTGACGACGGAAAGCTCGAGGGGAAATTAATAATTCTGTTTTTTGAGGAGCAGGGGTTGTAAACACACAGTAAATAATGGATGGGAGAAAACAGACCTGGATTTCCTTCTCCCATCGTTCCAGGCCGGGCTCTGCACCCCGGGAAGGAGCAGGGCCGGTCTGAAACCGGCACAATCCAGGCAAAGGCAGGGATTGCTGCTGCCCGGGAAACTTGGGAAGCTGTTCGGTTTTGGGAAGGCTCCTAGCTGGAATCTCAGTCAGTTAGTGCTGTCCCAGTGTTTTTTTGGGGAGTATTTTCAAGGGAATGGGGAGTTTCCCATCCTGAAGGGTGAATTTAATAGTCTGGGCTCTTCTGTGCTAAGATATAACCCTTAAATCCCAGCTTTTGGTGCTGGTCCTTGCAGATTGGGCGGAGGGGACTGGGAGAACTGGGACTCCGGGATTCCTCATGGGCTTTGGAGAACTGCAGAATCCCAGAGTCACGAAATCCTGGAGTCACAGAGTCGTTGAGTTTGGAAAAGATCTCCAAGACCATTGAGTCCAAGCTGTGCCCCATCCCCACCTTGTCCCCCAGCCCAGGGCACTGAGTGCCATGTCCAGGCATTCCTTGGACACCTCCAGGGATGGGGACTCCATGGGAAGGGTGTAAGGAGCATCTGTGGACTCTTCTCCTCATCTTTCTCTTTCACAAGCACAAACTGGCTCTCTCTGTGTCTTCTCCTCCCCCTTCCCATCACTCCTTGTCTGTTCTCTGCATCCTTCCCAAGTGCCTGATCCTCCCCATCTTCCCGTTTCGGCCTCTTTTTCGAACCTCTCTCCCCGAATTTCCTCTCAGTCTGCCGAGAACTTCCACGGCCAACAATCCCAGGGGGTGTGGGCTCCCTCCTGAGAGCAGAATATCCCGCTGGGAACGTGATCCTGGTTGATGACTATTGACTGATAAACCAACACCACATTTCAGAGCGAGGCTGTCGATCGCTGGCATTGATTTATCCGCCCCTTTTCCTCCAACTCCTCAGACAGGGCCCTGATTTACAGGGATGGGAGGCTCAGGACAGGCTGTTCCTCTTCATCACTCATGGATTCAACTGCTGAGGCTCTTGGATTTCAGAGAGGGATGGCAGAGGTGTTTGTGGCCGGAGTGAATCCAGGGAAAGGCCAGGCTCAGAGGTGCAGATCCTGCTCCAGGGTCTTCAGTTGGGTCTCTGGTAGCCCCAGGTTTGTTTTCTTCTTCTCCTAGGTGGTGATGAGGGCTGGAATTTCCAGTCAAATTGCATTTCCAGAGAGCTGCTCGCCCGCCTCAGTGGTGGCCTCAGGTTTCTATCACTTACTGGGCGTGAAATCCCTGGAGGATGAGGAGTGGCCGCTATTCCTGGGGAAGGGAAATGCCCTGATCTCCTTCCAGATATCCCAACCCTCTGGATTTGACAGAGTGGGAACTCCCAGATTCCTCCCTAAGCCAGGATGGGACAAATCCTCATGAGAACATCAGGTCTTGGAGGACATCTATGTCTGTCCCTTGGAATTCCATGGGAAAACTGTGGTCTCCAGATCTGTCTCTGAAGATGCTTCCCATTCCTCTCCTCCCAGCTCTGGGAATTTTAGCTGTAAACTTCTTTTATGAGAGCCCGTAAAATGTGGGATTGGAGGATGGTTGATGCCTCATCCCTGGAGACATTCCATGGTCAGGTTGGATGGATCTCAGCCAGGAGGAGAATTTGGGATTCCCAGGGTGGTGTATTTGGCACGAGGCCTTTTCTCCTTCGGTCATCTGCAATGTCCAATCTGGCAAAGCTCCTGGATGATCCCACCATGGATTTGATCCCTCAAATCCCAGTATCCCGTGATCCATGTTCTTCATTTTCCCCTCCAGTCTGGCAGCACCAGTTTCACCGGTTTTCTGAAACCAGAGGAAAATAAACTCAGTCTCGGTGTCTTGCTGCTAAACAGGGACACAAAGGAGCACATTCCTTAGTTTTGGGACAAGGATATCCAAACTCCCATCCCCAGTCACACAGCACCAACCTGCCTGACGAGGGAATGCAATCCCATCCCAGGAACCACTCCAGTATTTTCCATGTATGGTGCTGGGATGTTAAATACCCACAATGCTGGGTGGGGGAATTGCAAAGTCTCTCAAAGTTGCATAGGATTAACTTGGAACTAAATCCCTGGAAACTCCACGTGGCTGGTGATGTTCCAGTTGATCTCTGTTTTCCAGGTGGGGCGCTCCAAGGTTTCTGCTATGAAGTTCCACGCTTGGTTGGACGCAGCGGTGGCTGAACGGGTGGGGAGGTTTCTACTCATCATCATCATCATCATCATCATCATCATCTTCATCAGGAATGATTGAGGAGGACTTGAATGGTGCTGCATCCAGTTGACAGCCGGTCACCAGTGGTGTCTCCCAGGGATCAGTGTTGGGCCCAGTTCTGTTTAATGTCTTTAGTGATGATTTAGATGAGGGGATCGAGTGAACCATCAGCAAATTTGCAGATGACACTAAGCTGGGGGGAGTGTTGATCAGCTGGAAGGCAGGAGGGCTCTGCAGAGGGACCTGGATAGGTTGGAGAGTTGGGTTGATTCCAACGGGATGAGGTTCAATAAGACCAAGTGCTGGGTCCTGCACTTTGGCCACAACAACCCCCGACAGTGCTACAGGCTGGGACAGAGTGGCTGGAGAGCAGCCATGCAGGAAGGGACCTGGGAGTTTGGATTGACAGGAAGCTGAACAGGAGCCAGAGTGTGCCCAGGTGGGCAAGAAGGCCAATGGATCCTGGCCTGGATCAGGAAGAGTGTGGCCAACAGGTCCAAGGAAGTGATTCTTCCCCTGGACTCATCACTGGTGAGGCCACACCTCGAGTGCTGTGTCCAGTTCTGGGCCCTCAGCTCAGGAAGGATATTGAGGTCCTGGAGCAGGTCCAGAGGAGAGCAACGAGGCTGGGGAAGGGTCTGGAGCACAAGTCCTATGAGGAGAGGCTGAGGGAGCTGGGGCTGTTCAGCCTGGAGAGGAGGAAGCTCAGGGGAGACCTCCTCACTCTCTGCAACTCCTCGAAAGGAGGCTGTAGCCAGGTGGGGTTTGGTCTCTTTTCCCAGGCAACAATCAGCAAGACAAGAGGGCTCAGTCTTAAGCTGTGCCAGGGGAGGTTTAGGTTGGATATTAGAAAGAATTTCTTTCCAGAGAGAGTGATCAGCCATTGGAATGGGCTGCCCAGGGAGGGGGTGGATTCTCCATCCCTGGAGGTTTTTAAGATAAGACTGGATGTGGCATCAGTGCCATGGGCTGGCAACAGCAGTGGTGTTGGATCAAGGGTTGGACTTGATGATCTCAGAGGTCCCTTCCAGCCCAGCTGATTCTATGATTCTATGATCCTATGATTCTATGATTCTATGACTTCCCATTCTCCGGGATTTAACAGCCATTCCAACCTCAAAATAACACGGAGCAAGAACAACATGGAGCCCTGAAAGACCTGGAAATCGGGATGGGGTGGAGCTGAAGGCTTCTACAGCTGGAACATGGTGGGCTTCTCATGGCAATCCCTCCGCTGGGACTCCAGAAACCAGAGCCTTTGGCCGCAGCAGCCGCTGGATGGATGTCACAGGAACTCTGGGGATGCCCCAAACCTTGCAGGGAACCTTCAAGAAAAGCAAAAAAAGCTTCTCACAGGTCTTCCCTTCTCCAGTGGCTCTTCCATGACTGTGAAGGAGAGGATGGGAAGACACGGAATCATGGAATGGTTTGCCTTGGAAGGCACCCTAAAGATCATCTTGTTCCAACCAGGGACACCTCCCACTATCCCAGGTTGCTCCAAGCCCTGTCCAACATGGCCTTGGACACCTCCAGGGATAGGACTTGTCTCCCTGACATGTTTTATTGAGGAACATCTCACACTGTGGCCACATAAACCCTTCCTGCTCATCACTCCAGGCTTTGGGCGTTAATGAGGGAATTCTGGCTCACTCCTTGCTGCTGAGGAACCGGGAAATGGATCCTATAGGAATTTAGGATGCCTGTTGGCTGTTGTGTTTATCACCTGTCTGGCTGGGGAGGGCAGCTCTCAGGCCTAAATCTCATTGTCCATGTCTTTTGAAAGTCCTCTTCCTAGGCAAGAAGGGAAAAAGTCTTGGAAAAGTCTTTCCAAGAGCAAATGGCCTCTGGATCTGGTGGCATTTCCAGGGCCAACAGGGTCATTTTATTCCCACTGAAAGCTGCTGGAATTGTCAGGGTAGAAGTCACTGCCCTGTCTCATTTCCACTCTGCTTGGGAATGGAAGAAGATCAGGTTTTAAATGAATCTCCTGCTCCGATATCCATAGAATCATGGGATCATTAGGGTTGGAAAAGACCTCCAAGGCCATCGAGTCCAACCTTTGACCCATCCCCACCTTTTCAATGTGACCGGAGCACTGAGTGCCACATCCAGTCGTTCCTTGAACTCCTCCAGGGCTGGGGCCTCCACCACCTCCCTGGGGAGCCCCTTCCAACCCTTTCCATGAAGAAGTTCCTCCTGATATCCAACCTTTGACCTGTCCCTACCTTGTTCCCCAGCCCAGAGCACCGAGTGCCACATCCAGTCATTCCTTGAACACCTCCTGGAATGGGGACTCCAAACATCCCTGGGAAGCCCCTTCCAATGCTTAACAGCCCTTTCCATGAAGAAATTCCTCCTGATGTCCAACCTGAACCTCTCCTGGCACGGCTTGAGGCTGTTTCCTCTCATCCTATCGCCGGGAGAAGAGGTGGACTCCCCACCTGGCTACAACCATTTCAGGGAGTTGTAGAGATCAAGAAGGTCTCCCCTGAGCCTCCTTTTCTCTGAGAGGAACCTCCTTTTCTCCAGCTAAAGAGCAGCAGCGACACATGAAGTCTCTGAACCAACATGGAATCATTCCCTCCCTCCTCTCTCTCTTTTGCAACAGAAAAAAAAAGGGGGGAAAACAAATGAAGGGAGGGGGATGAGAGCCTGTGGAATTGTTGGATCCCACATCCACACCCCGCCCCATGTTCACCTCGGCAGATGGCAGGAGGGAGGATTTCTTAGCGCTGCATGTTTGACATCTCACGGAAGCAGCGAGGCTGAGGTGGGAGGTCCGGAGCCGTCGGCAGCTGCTCCGGCTCCTGCGCCGGGAATGGGAATCACAGACGTCATTTCACACCTTTTGGAGGGGAGAGGAACTCACGGTGCATTCGCTCGTTCCTCTCCCCCCCTCGTCGAGCCGTGGCGGTTCTTGCCTTGTCACCAGCTCGTGTGACAGGTGAGATGATGCGGAGGTTGCGAAGGAAGTCGCTCCGGGGCTTTCCTGGTGCTCCAGCGGGGGTGGGAAAAGCAGGGAAAACATCTGTTCGTGTCTCTCTCTCTGCGAAGAACAGGAGGATGAACAGGGAGGAGGTGGTGGCACAGGGGTGGATTTCTGTCCACAAAACCAGGGAAGTTCTCTCTGTCCGGGATTCCGAGGCTTGAGGGTCAAGGTTCACCTGAGCGCAGGGTGACCTCTCCATCTCCTCTGAATTCGTGGGATAAGGAATGACCTGAGGACTTCCTTCTCTAGGGAAGTTTGGGTGTCCAAACGCAGCAATTCCAAGTGCTGTTCCAAGAGCTGAGCTTCCAGAGGTGACCACCTCTGGACACGTGTCCTGTCCTCTCTTGGAGCTGTGACCGCGGAGTCTCCCGCCAGAGATTCCGCTGGAGAGGCTCCTGCTGATTCCTGGCCTGGTTCACCTGGGATGTTGTGCAGGGTGAGCTGCTGTGTGGGATGGAAAGCACACAAATAGGGGTGCCAGGAAATCCAGGAGGGAAGCTGGAGGTGGCTCAGGCAGAATCTTTGAGTCCATGGGCTGTTCTCCCCACCACCCAAAGCTGGAGGGACATCCCTCACCTTCCCACCTGTTGCTACAAGAAAATCCCAAGGATAAAGTTGAATTCCTGGCTGGAAGGGGCTGTGCTGCAATCACAGCTGCCTCTGGAGAGTAATTCATTCCCAGGAATTCATTCGTTCCCAAGAATTTGTTTGCTCCCAAGTTTATGGAAGTTGAACTATAGGGAAAACAACTGATGCCATCCTGGTGTTTCCAACTGCATCCATGAAGGTTCTGGTTCCTTAAGGGCCACAGACACAATAATCCTGGAATGCCAATGGCAGTTTGGATCAAGGGCTGTGGAAAAAACCTGAATCAAAGACCTCCAGTGAGAATTCCCCATCTCCCAGTCAGTCCCAAGCTGGAGAACTTTAATTTGGTTCCTCAGCTGGGGAACAAGCACACGAGGAGCTGGAGGTTATTTCTGTAACTCATTGGCCAAATTATTCAAATTTTTTGGTTAAAAAAAGTGCTTGGAAGTGCAGTAGGGAGTGACTGGAAACTTGGATGGTAGAGAGCAGAAGAAAGCAAGGCAGTGAGATCCTGGGCGAAATTCCTGATCCCTGGAAGTGTCCAAGGCCAGGTTGGATGGGGCTTGGAGCAACCTGGGCTAGTGGGAGATGCCCCTGCCCATGGCAAGCGGTGGAACTGGATGATCTTGAAGGTCCCTTCCAGCCCAAACCATTCCATGATTCCACGGAACAGCCCTAAAACGTTGGTGGTCACGGTCTTCAAACAGCTGGAAAATCAAAGTAGTCTTCAAATGTCAATTTTGGTGAACTCCTCTGGAATTATCCAGTTCAGGGGCTTGATCTGGCTGATTAAAGAGAGGTATCCAACAGCATGCAAGTTGTTTGCATGGGATTAAGGGATTTCTCAAGGATATCCAGGAGACCTGAGCCCTTTGGGACTGGCAAGTCAACCAGGAACCTTTGAGATATTTCCAAGCCCCCTGGGTGGAGTTGCTGGAATTAAAAAGCATGGAAACCCAGCAGATCCAGTGGGAATGCCTTCTCTGGACACAATATGGCTGGAGAGCTGGAGAACAGGATCAGCACAGCACCAGAGCCTTGGCAAGATTGAAGTCAACCCCCTGTGGTTGAAACTGTTTGCGGTGTGGGATGACGGGACCTGGAAACGGGTGTGGTTCCTGAGCAGCCCCTGGCATGTCACCCCTTCCCTGTCCCCTAGGATGGGATCTCTATGCCAGCCAGCTTGTTTTGAGACGGGGACAAGACACGGGAGAGGATTTCCTGGCTGGGATTTCAACCCCTCTCAAAAGCTCAGTGGGCGAGGGAGAGGATAATTGAGGGATTTGCGAAGCGCGCCAAGAGCTTCTTTGTCAGGAAAATCCCCTTTTGACATCAGGAAAACTCCCTCTTTTTTTAAGGCCACTCTTTCTGCCCCCTGATCCAAGCATTCCAGAGCCCTTTTTGCCTCCTGACAGTTTGCCCTCCCGAGAGCCTTTGGCTCAGTGGAATTCCAGACCGCGCAATCCTGAAGCGCTGCCTCTTGGGATCGCGCCACGGAAGGGGCAGCGGAGCCTCTCACAGCTGGAGAGGCTGCATGTCCTGCCTCTCCAACTGTGGCTCTGGCTGCCACTCAGGGTTGTCCCGGTGCTGGGTGGCACTGCTGGCCAAAATCTGCTTGGAGGTCACTGGGAGGAGGAGCCGAGGTCACCCGGCGGGACACGACTCGTGGAGCAGCTGTCGGTGTTATTGTGTTTGGCAGCCCCTTCTTCTCCCAGCTGGAAAAAAATGAAACCTGAGCACTCAATGGCACGCTCTGTTCTGGAATAAAGCTACTGGAAGTGATGCTCCCTGGGTCTGGGATGGGATATAAGCTCCTGTCCGTCAGGATGACGGGGCCGGGTGCCAGCTTTCCTCTGGCACGGGTTGGGAAGGGCTGGAACACCGGTGGAAGGAGGATGGTCCTGGGTGTTGTCTCCAGAGGTCCTGGGTAGATGCAGAATAATGCAGAAGGTTTAATCTCCTTGGCTCCGTTGGATGGCCGTGCCTTTTCCTTTCCGGAATGTTCAGACAGGTTTTTCCAGGGGTGAACGGAATTTGGGCAGAGCCAGCCTGGCAGGATTTGTCCATCTGCAATCCATGGTCAGTAAACAAAGTGAGGTCAAGGCTGGACAGGGTTTGGAGCAACCTGGGACAGAGGAAAGTGTCCCTGCCTGTGGCAGGGGGGCGGAATGAGATGATCTTTGAGGTCTTTTTCAACCCAAATCATTCCATGATTCCAATGAGCTGATGTTTGCTGTGTAAATCATCGGAAAAAACATTCTCCTGGAGCTCTCCAGACTCCAGACCAGGAGAGGGTCGTGCCTAAAGGATAAACCCACAGGAGGGCTTTGAAATGAGCCCCTCTGATACTCTCTTTAGGTGGAGTATCTGTGGGTTAAAGTCACTGTTTGAATGAGAGTCGATGAGAAGATGAAGGATTAAAAAGAAAGCGCCAGAGTTCCCAAATGTTCCAGTGGTTTTCTCTGAATGGAGCTTTTTCTTTGTGGGATGGGGGGCTGTGTAGCAGGTTTCATGGTCTATCCATCTGTTCCTTCTCTTGTCCACCAGTGTTTGGAGCATCCATGGCTTTATTCTAAGGTTTGGACTTCATTTTTCAGAGATTTCGTAGAATCCTGGAACGGTTTGAGTGGGAAGGGAGCTTAAAAATCATCCATTTCCAACCCCTGCCATGGGCAGAGACACCTTCAACTATCCCAAGTTGCTCCAAGCTCCATCCAACCCGGCCTTGGACACTTCCAGGGATGGGGCAACTTCTCTGGGAAATCCATCCCAGTCCCTCACCACCCTACAGAGAAGAATTCCCTCCCAGTATCCCATCTAACCCTCTGGCAGTGGGAAGCCATTCCCTGTGTCCTGTCCCTCCATCCCTTGTCCCAGATCCCTCTCCAGCTCTCCTGGAGCCCCTTTAGGCCCTGGAAGGGGCTCTCAGGTCTCCCTGGATCCTTCCCTTCTCCAGGTGAACACCCCCAGCATTCCCAGCCTGGCTCCAGAGCAGCTCCAGCTCCAGCCCTGTTTCATTTAAACGGTTTTAATTTCTCCCCCCAGTCTTGCAATTTATTTAAACTTCTCTTTTCCCTTCCCCGTGGTGGTGAGAAGCAGAGTCGTAAAAAACTGAGCTGGGACTCGTCAAACACTCGCTCAGGCAGCAACGGGAAACTCCGGGAGCATTTGTTGGACTGAAAGGAATATTAATCCCCGGAGAGTTTTTACTCCTCAGCCCGAGGTGGTAAATTTTGCAGCTCAGGAAACAACCAATTTTCCCTGCACACCTTCCCTGGAATCTGTGTAGCAGGAGCTCGACTTCTCCCGTGCCGTGTCTCGATTTTCCACAGGGAGAAACCCTCAGCTCCTTTTTCCCTGTGTTCCAACCGTTGAGGGGGTCAGGGACATGTGGATGTGCTTTCCCTGGACATCTCCCCACAGCCCTTATTCCTCGTTCATGCTGAGTTAAAGGCTCCCACCACGTGTGTTTGGACAGCTGCTCCCTGCCCGGCTCAGCCCTTCACCCCCACGGCCCGAGGAATTCCTGGGAAATTACAGGAATCAAAAATCCATTATTTTATTTTTTTTTTCAGAGTGCCAGCTTCAAGTAAACTTTTGTTTCCAGTGGGATATTCCCACTGTGAGGGGATCTGGATGGGCTGCAGCTCATCTGGATCCTGCTCCGCGTGGGAATGGTGACTTTTCCCAGCCCTAGGCTTAGTCCACCCTCTTCCAACAAAATTGGGCACCCAGTGAAACGTTCTGTGAATATTCTGGGCGTGGGGAATGATGGGTCGTATCCTGCCCCTCCCACATTCCCGGGTGAAAATTCCATCATAAACACAACCTCAGGGCTGCTCCTTAGTTGGGAAACATCTGCAGCTCCTCCAGATGTCCCAGGGGGGACACGGATATCCTGCTGGATGACTCAGCTCCACCTGCTCTCCCAGGGATTCTCCTTCTCTGCCACTGAGTGGAATTCGTGAACCTTCAAGGGAGCAGAGGATCAGACCGGAGAAGTTGTGGATTCCCCATCCCTGGAAGCGTCCAGGGATGGACAGGGCTTGGAGCAACCTGGGATAGTGGGAGGTGTCCCTGCCCACGGTGGGGGGTTGGAATTGGTTGGTCTTTAAGGTCCCTTCCAGTCCAAACCATTCCAGGATTTTCTGCTGCCTGAAATTCAGCATCGCTGGAGACACAGAGATTCCTGCAGGGAAGTGGTTTAAGGTGGATCCTTTGGGTGGGATGGATCATTCCCAAAAAGGGCTTTTATCATAAGTCCATGGACACGTTCTCCCCTTGGACCCCAATGTCCTCCTTTGCAAAGAACCTTCCGGTTTCCATGCTGGATTTTGCCTTTTCTCTCTTCCTTGAAGTCTCCACCACCTTTCCCGTTCCCAATCTGATCACCCACAAATTCCACCCGTGATCCCTATCCCTTCAATCTGCCTCTTCAGATCCCACATTCCCTGAGCAGGAAGGTTTGGGAAGGTTTGGGAAGGTTTGGGAAGGTTTGGGAAGGTTTGGGAAGAGAAGCTGAGGGTGGGAAGCAGAGTGATCCACACCCCGCCCTCCTTGTCTGCACCATCCTGAGTGCCCCTTTCCCACCCTGGGCTCTCCTAACCTGGTTATCCCATCCACCAAAGTGCCTGGATTGCCCCGGGGCTCATCCCTGTCCCTCCCACCTCACCCCACCCCGCTGCAGCTCCCGTGGCCTTTCCTTTTGACTCTTCCTGCCTCTTTTCCATCTCGGAGCCGTCGCCAATTAAGAGCAAAGCATTTGACGGCGAGATAATCCCGCTGCCAGCAGGCAAGACCTGCTCCGAAAAGGAGAGAAGAGAGATAGAGAGAGAGAGAGGGGAAGGGGGGGGATAATAATAATAAAAATAATAATAACGTAGAGGAGGGGGAAAAGAAGAAAAAAGCCGAGCTCGCCTTCCATCTCTCGGCTCGCGAGGTAAAGAATCAAAAAGTCATTTGATGCATAATTGATCGCTTTGGAGTGAGTGGCAAATTGCGAGGGAGCCTGGATTCTCCGGGTGATAAGCGCGTGGAAAACACAGGGACGTTTTGACCGCGGGGTTGTGCGAGGGACGGGGGGGAGGAATCGGGGGGGAGGAGGGAAAAATAAATACGAAAAGAGCAGCTGAGCGAGGCCGAGCACCCGCGAATGTTTTAATGAGCCTCGGCAACGAGGGATTTCAAGAGGCATCGGCTCGGGACAAAACAAGGCATCAGCAAACAAAAAAAAAATACGGAAACAAAACAGAAAGGGGCTTTTTAGTATTCTTTTTTTTTTTTTTTTGGTCTTTTTTTTCCTGATAAGGAAAAGCAGGAAAGCGCTGAGCTGGCAGGGTTGGGGCTGCGGGTCCAGGTTGTTCTCCCCCTTCCCTTTTTCCCAGGAATGTGTGGATGGGAAGAGGGGGAGATGCTGCCTTGGAGCTCTGTGTGGTGTGTCCCCTCTCCCTGATTATCCCATCCCGGTGGCCTCTGGATCCCAAAACACATTGGGAGAACCTTTGGCTCGTTGGAAAACGGCGTCGTTGTGACAGTTGGATTTGCTAATCCTGGGGATTCTTGTCCAGCAAGGGAAGTGAAGGGAAAATCTGGGCTCCCTCTGCTCTCCTGACTCGGGTGCTTTTCTGAGGCGGAGTTTTCCTGATCCAAAGTTCCCGGGCTCTGTGGGTGCTGGGGGAGCAGCTGAGTGAGCCCAAGGACCTGCAAATGTTTTAATGGGCCCCAAGAAGAAGAGATTTCAAGAGACACCAGGTCGGGACAAACCAAGGCATCAACAAACAACAAAAAAAAAAGAAACAAAACTATAAATAATACTGAATTATAGAATACTAAAAAGGGGCTTTTTTTTTTTTTTAAATTGTCTTTTTTCCTGATAAGGAAAGCAGGAAAGTGCTGAGCTGGCAGGGTTGGGGCTGCAGGTCGTTCTCCCCCTTCCCTGTTTCCCTGGAATGTGTGGGTGGGAAAAGGGGAGATACTGCCTTGGAGCTCTGTGTGGTGTGTCCCCTCTCCCTGATTGTCCCATCCCGACGCCTCTGGATCCCAAAACACATCGAGAGGACCTTTGGCTCATTGTGACTGGAAAACAGAGGTGTGAAAGCACTTGAATTTGCTAATCCTGGGGATTCATGTCCAGCAAGGGAAGTGAAGGGAAAATCTGGGCTCCTTCTGCTCTCCTGACTCGGGTGCTTTTCAGAGAGGGAGTTTTCCTGATCCAAAGTTCCTGGGCTCTATCAGTGGTTGCTGAAATCCATGTCACGCTCCCTCAGCATTCCTGGGAGTGGAACGAGCCATGGCATCCCGCTCTGCTCCCTTAATGTCTCCATTTCCCTTGAGGAAGGTTGGAAGGTCTGTCCGGTGCCATGGCTGCCCCACCTTTGCCCGTCTCTGAAGGTGGGAAGTGATGAGGCAGCTCCACGCTCCAAATGGGATTAAAAAGCCTGGAAAAGGACTCTCTGGCTGCGAGAGCTTTGTGTGCAGGGATTTTGGGGAATCTGCTCCCCCCTTCCAGCACCAGCCTCTCCCCATGGATGTTGTGGTTGCCTTTGCCTGGGTCTGATCTCACCTTTCTGCTCCAGATTTACAGGGAGTCAGAGCTTCCCGATTTTCTGGGATGAATCCCTGAGGGTGTTGTCAGGGACCGGACGCTCTCATCCCAAAATATCCACAGGAGCACCCACCTGGGGGGGCCCTGATGGAGACTTTGGTGTGATTAACTCACCCCAAAACCTGGAATCACCCCTCAGTTTACAACCTCCTTCTCCAGCTCCATTTCCCCCTCGTGGAGCTCGGAATCCTTTAGGGGGTGAGCCTGTTTTCCAGCAGGTCGGTATCCCTGCGGGAACTGGTGGGGTGAATCCATCCCTGCCGTGGAGATAAGTGCCTTTTCCTGCTTCCTTGCAGTCTCTCCCGTTGGCAGGCAGTTGCTGAGGGCCATTAGCCCAGCTGGAGCTTGGCTTTCAGCCTCTGTGCCGAGCTCTAAATGTGCTGGAAGCGTTGGGAATGAGCAATCCCATGGATTTCGGGGCTGGCTTTTTGTCGTGCCCACCACCCTCACCCTCAGGGGTGTCCATGACCTGTAGTGATGGGAGATGCTCCAGGAGCTTCCTGAGCAGCTCCAGGGGATTTTTGGGGTGAGAAACACGGCGGGGTGGTGGATGTTGGTCCCGGATTTTTTCGCTTGAAATCCATGGGATGAGGTGAAGCAGATCCTTGGAGTCAGGCAGGGAATGTGAGCTGCTCCCAGTGGAGAGCTCAGCTGTGCTTGTGGAAGAGCCTGGATGAGCTCAAAGCGGTGGAGGAGAAGGAACAGCTTTGGGAGAGACTTATATGGGTTTATAGTGCAGGATACAGAGTCCCTTTGGATCACTTTTGGCTAATTTTATCAGCCATTATATCATATTAATGGAATAATTAATAAAGACATGAAAATTTGGTCTTTTTTAACTACTTGGGCCTTTCCCACTTATGGGACCATGTCCTTGCCTTGCCTTGCCTTGCCTTGCCTTGCCTTTCCTTCCCAGTCCAACCTGTGCCCAATCCCCACCTTGTCCCCCAGCCCAGAGCACTGAGTGCCATGTCCAGTAATTCCTTGGACACCTCCAGGGATGGGGACTCCAAACCTCCCTGGGCAGCCCCTTCCAGTGCCTGACGAGGCAGGAAAGGAAAATGTGGATCGTGGGATAACTGGGGGGACCCTGCTCACGTGTCACGGGCACCACAACACACGATCACGGATGTGGGGGCAAAAGCGGACACAGGGATTGGCAACTTCCAGGATTAAACTGGATATGAGAAGGTGACAAGTTCAAGGGGGCACATTTGGATGGGATATCGGGAAGGAATTCTTCCCTGGGAGGGTGGGGAAGCCCTGGCACAGGTTGCCCAGAGAAGCTGTGGCTGCCCCATTCCTGGAAGTGTCCAAGGCCAGGTTGGATGGGGCTTGGAGCAACCTGGGATAGTGGGAGGTCTCCCTGCCCATGGCAGGGGTTGGAATTCCATGATCTTTAAATCCCTTCCAACCCAACCATTCTGTGATTCCATGATCATTCTGGACCCACCTCTTGTCTCGTTTCCCAATCCTTGGAATCCCCCAGAGTGACAGGGGACCACACAACCACTCTGCTGCTGATTGTCCCGAAAAATCCTCTCCTGGCTGCAGAGATGAGGAAAGTGTGACGCTCCAGCACCTTGGGAATCTCTTCTCCCAGGGGACAACCCCCAAGGCCACCCTCAGAGTTGGTGACAGCTCTCACTGTAAGACCACGATGCCTCCCCATGGATGGCTGAGACCTGTTGGAAAAGCGGGATGACACATCCGTGGTGATCCCAAATCCATGGTGGTCACATCCATGGCGGTCCCACACTCAAATCCACCCATCCTGGCTGGGATAACCTGGTTTAACCCACACCATTCCTGGTTTTACCAACACCAGTTGCACACCATCCTCTCCGACCCTGGAAAAACTCTTATCCAGGGTATCATTCCAGTCGGGAAACACCTCCCTCCACCCCAGCCCAGCTCCACATTCCCTCCGTGCCGCCACCGCTGGATTCCGCGCCACGGGCAAAAGCTCGTTAATATTCCGACAGCTCCGATTTCTCTCTCTCTCTCTCCCCCTCTAAACGAAGCTGCTCCTAACTAAGGCTGCTCTTAAGGAGGCCTTTAATTGGGCCCGGCTCCGCCGCGTGGGGCCTCGTCAAGTCGCGGCACAGCAGCACCTCGGCGGCGCTCCTCGGAGAGGCAGGAAAATTGGGAAAAGCGGCGGAGGGAGGGAGAAGGAAAGGTGGGAGGAAGGGACTCCGAGGCCCTGCTTTGAAAGGGAAGCGGAGAGAAGAGACCTGTCAGCGGGATCAAGCCGGCGGTGGCCGTGAAAAGCCTGAGCTGCGCCGGGGAAAGCGCGGGGTCGATCCGTGGAGATGAAGGTGGGATGACAGCCCCCGAGGCTGCCAGGGTTTGAAAGGAGAACACACAGGAGCCAAAACCTGCAGAGAGACACTTGCAACCTCTCACTTATTCCCTTTGACAAGACAATGGGGTTTTTTTTCCTTCTTTTCCCCCCCTTTCCTCTTGTTCCCCCCTCCCTCCGTGTTTTTTAAAGCGGGTCCCACAGGGAGAAGCAGAGAGTTCTCAAAGGATGAAACAACTGGAGTGATGTGGAGGGGAGGAGGGAAAGGGAGGGAAAGGAGAGAGGAGCAGAGCTTGTTTCCATGCAGGACTGAGCTTTTCCTGGGAGGAGGAGGAGGAAGGATTGAGCCGAGAGGGGCATCACCCTTCCCTTGGCTCCCAGTCCCAACACGGGGGCACAGACTGGGTGGGATATTGGGAAGGAATTCTTCCCTGGGAGGGTGGGGAGGCCCTGGCACAGGTTGCCCAGAGAAGCTGTGGCTGCCCCATCCCTGGAAGCGTCAAAGGCCGGGTTGGATGGGGCTTGGAGCTACCTGGGCTAGTGGGAGGTGTCCCTGCTCATGGCAGGGGGTTGGAATTCCGTGATCTTTAAATCCCTTCTAACACAACAATTCTGTGATTCCATGATCCTTCCAAGGATGAAGATTCCATGGCAAGGGGGAGTTTTCCTGTTCCCTCTGCAGGGAGTGGTGGGTGAAAGCAGGAGAGTGGAGGCACCAAGTCCTTCCGAGCTGGTTCTGTGTCCGTCAGTGCCAGGGAAGGGAGCTTGGATTTCTGTGCTTGACAGAATTCCCAAGGGAACATGGGAGCCAGGTTGCTCAGCAAAGTCACCTACTCTCTCCTGGTCTTCCTGCAGTAAAACTGGGGAGTCTGGGAAAACATCAGGAAGGATTGATGGAATGTTGTCCCCCCTCTTCCCAAGCCCCGTGGGGAGATGAGGGATGGGCACATTCCCAGAGGGAATCACGGCTCCAAGTCTGCTCCAGGGTTTAATTCTGCTCTGGAGAAACCCTCTGTCCATCCCTTCATCTTCCTTGTACATTTTTTCCAGGTGAGATTCCCCCCAGGAAGAGCTTCAGTGGGATTAAGTGGAACTAATACACAAAATAACTTTTAGGGAAAGATTTTTTTTTCCTGAGAGTTTCTCCTTTAACCTCATTTCTGTCTGTCAGAGATGGCGAAGAAGAAGGATGGGACAGATCCATGGCTAAACTCGGATCAGGACACTGAAGTCTTGGATGATGCCAGGGAAAAAAACCCGAATTTTGGAAGCTTTTCACTGTCCCACATGTAAAAAAAAAAAATTGGCTTTCCCAGAAGTGGAATTGGAGGGATCCAGAGCTTGGTAAAAAATCCTGGAAAGGACAATGAGCCGTTTCCCAAGAAGTTAATTTGGCCAGATGATAAGAGAAGGGAATCTCTCTGGAGACAATGAAGTCTCTCCAGAGCTGTCGTTCCCATGGAAGCAAGGACATGGTTGTGGATGTGGGGACACATCCCCATGGAACTGGTCAATGTGAAGGAAAGATGATGGGATCAGTTGTAGGAATATCCCATTGAGTGTGGAATATTGCAGGTGGGAAGGGCTGGACACGGGCTGTGGGAACCAGCAGTGATCCCGATAATAAGGGAAAGTGTGGAAATGTGAGAAGGCACAGAGGTATGGGATCCAGGAGAGGATCTCCCAGATCTCCCAGTCCAACTGCTCACCCCAAACTGGTCATCACCTTGTCGAGTTGTGCTCAGGTTGTCTCCAAGGAGAAGAGACCCCAGAGACTGTTCGGGGTCCTGATTTAGGGTTTGAACCCCCTCTTGGGGAAAAAAATTCCTCTTACCAGCCATGATTTCCCACGTTCCAGCTTGTCCCTGTTTCCTCGTCCTCCCTCCGCGAGCCTTTGAGGTGAGTTTGCCTCTCTCTTCCCTGCACTGTCCCAGCAAGAAGATGGGAATGGATCCAGATCCCCAATTCCACTATTGTTCTTCTGGTGAGCAAACCCAGCTCTTGGTCCCTCACCTCGTGTCCTGTGCTCCATCTTGGGCCACGAGTGGCCTCTGGTGGGCACCTCATCTTCCCTCTCTTCTCTGTGGTGACCCAGTCCTAAAAACAGGATCGTGGAATGTCCCTTTCCCCATTTCCAGCCCTGCTGTTCCAGCTGGTGGAGGATCATAAGGTGGAATTTTCAAGGTGGAATTTGGATTTGAATGTCTTAGAGAAGAAGAGTTTGTCTGCTGGGGTGGGGTTGTGCAGGATGGAAGGTCCCACAATGAGATGGGGATTTTGGGATAGGGAACAAACCCTCTGAGCAGCACGGGGAACATCAGCTGATCAAAACTCCTGTTTTCTGGAATCTCCATGTGGAGAAGCTGGAGCGGTTGGCAATGATAAGGATTGTGGACCAGGGTGGTTGGTGGACCAGGGTGGTTGGTGGACCAGGGTGGTTGGTAGACCAGGGTTTTTTTTTTGTGCTTCTTGCAGGACCTTCTCAGAAAGGCAGAACTGCTGTTGGATGTGGGTTTGGAAGGATTAAACGACTCATAATCCCTGTTTTAGAGGGATAAGAAACTAAAGGCATGGAGAAATGAGGCATTGGAAGAAGGAGGAACCAAGGTGGGACGTTCATCACTGCCCTTCAAGGACCTGCAGGGGAGCTCTGTGCCCACCACCCCTTTGTGGTCCGTGGGGATAAACCCGGGGTGGTTTATATGGAATGGTTTGGGTTGGAAGAGACCTTAAAGATCATGGAATTCCAACTCCCTGCCTTGGGCAGGGACATCTCCCACTAGCCCAGGTTGCTCCAAGCCCCGTCCAACCTGGCCTTGGACACTTCCAGGGATGGGGCAGCTACAGCTTCTCTGGGAATTCCATCCCAGTCTCTCCCCATCCTCCCAGGGAAGGATTTCTTTCATTTATCCGACCTAAATTTCTTCTCTTTCATTTTGAAGTCAGTCTCCCTTGTCCTGTCCCTCCAGGCCCTTTGGGAACAGTCTCTCCCCATCTTTCTTGGTTCCCTTCAGGTTCTGGAAGTCCACAATTAGTTCCCCCCAAAACCTTCTCTCCTCCAGGCTGAACAATCCCAACTCTCCCAGACTTTTATACCAACAGAGCTGCTCCATCCCTCTGATCATCTTGGTGCCTCCTCTGGACTGGCTCCAGCAGCTCCATGTCCTTCCTGTGTTGGAGACCCCGGAGCTGGAGGCAGCTCTGCAGTGGGGATGGTGTTTGTAAAATCAGGGGCTTCCTCAGTCATTCCTACTCCAGAGGGAAATCCAGGAAAGGGACTGGCCAAGGGGAGGAGTGAGAAGGAATGTTCTTGCCTTTTCTGCTTCATCCTGTGGGGACAAATATGGGATCCACCCCAGCATTCCTTTGCTGGGACATCCTCCAGCTGTGACACAGAACCTCTCGTTTATTCTGGTCCCTTCAGGCCCTCCCAAAAAAGTTGCTCTCTGGGTCCTTCATGGATCCTTTGCTTGTGGCACCTGAATGTCACCTGCCCAAGGACCTGCCGTGTCCCAGATCCCGTCAGCAGGAGCTGCTGAGGGCCAAAAAAAAAAGCTCCATGAGAGGTTTTGTGGCTGCATGAGAGATGGGACAGTCAATGGCAGGTGGGGGAGACTTGTCTGAACAGGGTCTACTTCAGGATGAGCTGATTTATCAGGATGAACTGATTTATCAGGATGATAAATCTGACACCCTGATTTATCAGGGTGAGCTGATTTATCAGGATGAGATGATTTATACTCCAAACTTCCCCTTTTTTTGGGTAGTTATGACTCTTGGGGTCCCTGGCTCAGGTGAAGATGCTACAGAAGCAACACCCACATGGTGGGTGTGAGATGAATCCCATGGACAAAAAAATGGGATCTTGGGTTGCTTGCGTTTCTTTGGCGGCCCCAGAAAGGATGTGTCCTCTGCCCTGAGGTGTCCCCAAGTGCTGCTTGGGCCTCACCCTGAGATCTGATCTCTTTTATGCTCCTTTTTTATCCCTTTCAGGGAAAATAAAAGTTCTGAACCATGATGAAGGTGCTGACCCTACACCTGGGAGCTGCAAACCCTTTCCTCTGCCAATGGAGAGCAGGATATTCCCCTTGGATAAGTGACATCCCAACCACTGGCATGGCCTCTCCTGCAGCTGGAAGGCTGCCCTTGAGCCTTGTAGAGCATCTCAGTCACCCCAGATCCCATTTTTTTGTCCACAGGATTCATCTCACACTCACCACGTGGGTGTTGCTTCTGTAGCATCTTCACCTGAGCCAGGGACCCCAGGGTTTGTAACTACCCAAAAAAAGGGAAGTTTGGAGTATAAATCATCTCATCCTTTATGAATCAGCTCATTCTGATAAATCAGGGTGTCAGATTTATCATCCTGATAAATCAGCTCACCCTGATAAATCAGCTCACCCTGTTGTGCACCACGTCCTTGGGCCGCATCCCACCGGCCCGCTGAGAGATGTGGGAAAAGGGATCAAAATCCCCCAGGACAAGCCATCTGTGAGGAGACAGGCAGCACAGCCAGGCTGGCTGGAGGGTGCTGCTCCCCCAGGAGTGACTCCTGCAAGGAATTCCACCTCCCTCCCTGAGAGACACCTCTTTGAGCGAGCCCAGGACCAGCCAGAGGACCATCCTCCATCCTTTACCTCCATGTCATGTCTCTGCTTTCCCGCTCCTTCCCCCTCTTTGTCTTTGCTTTCTCTCCACCCTCCCC
>NW_016690482.1:386697-393380 GCF_001604755.1 Lepidothrix coronata | reverse complement strand
CCCCCCCCCCCCCCCCCCCCCTTTCTTTCCCCCCCCTTTTTCCCCCCTTTCCCCCCCCCCCCTTTTTTTTTTTGTCCTGCCCCTCTCGCTCGGGCCGGGCTGGAATGCTCATGGATACACATCCACCCCCCAACACACACACACATTCCAGAGCTCCGGGCGCTTTGTAACATCTTTAGGCTCAACATTCCCCTCAGGCAGAGGGTTAATGGGAGTCGAGAGGAGAACTCGGTGCGTTATTTCCCCCCGATGCGTCTCCGCGAGCGCCCGGCCCGCCGCGGCACAGGGAAGATTGGAATTGCTCCTTGCCACGGACCTTTCCACGGCACATTTTAGGATCCCCGCTGCGTTTTCTTTCCAATGAGAAGAAAGGCCTGTCAGCATTAAGCAAATCAGCCTCACGTCTCACCTCCCTGAGCTGTGTCACACATGAATATCTGAGGGCTTTTTATTCCCATCCATCCCCCCCCCTCCCCTTCCCACCCTCCACCTTCTCTTTTCCCTTCTCCCCTCTCCTTTCCCGTTCCCGTCCTCTCGGCTTTTTAACGAAGGAAAAGTTTAATGCGGCTTCACAAAAAAGGAGGGAGAGGGAGAAATATCCATAAAACTCCAATTTAAACCCCTGCAACCCGTTCCTCTGCTTTCCCTTTCAACCTGATAACAACCCCTTTTTTCTTCCTAATAGGAAGAGGGTTTGAATTTCTCGAGCAGCTGGAGGGGGAGAGAGAGGAGGAGGAGGAGGAGTGTGGAGGGGAAGGAAGAGTTTCTGCATGTTCATGGAGGGTTTAAAGGAATGGAAAAGCGAGGTTGGAGCAGGAATAGAGACAGGAGCTGCCACGAGAAGGGCAGGATTTGCCTTTCATTGTCTTGCCTTGCCTGGCAGGTGACAAATGAACCGTGCAGGTGCCCCCAAACAAGGGAGATGTGGAGCCAAATGAGAGAAATAAACCACCATATTATTAAACATTAGGGAGGTTTTCCTCCCCTCTGGATCTTGGGAATGGATTTAGGGCCAAATTTGGGACCTTCCATAGGAAAGGATGGTCAGAAACTGCTTCAGCTCAGGAATGGGTGACACCAGACACCCAGAGGACCTCGATGAAAATGATGCAGTTGAGTTATGGGGTCCCACGAGCGGTAAAATTTGTCCCCCAAAAGGCTTCAGGAGATGCTGTTCCCATCCTTCCCTGAGCTTGGGGGCTCAGGCACGGAGCACTGATGATTCCATGATGTGGGAAAAGGTAGCTCAGTGCAGAGATCTGTGCTGGAAGTGGAGCTCCCAATGGGATTTCTTTTCCTCTATCCCCTTCCCCACCCAATCTTCCAAGGGAAGGGTAAATCCAAGTGTGCAACAGACTCATTCCAGCCAGGAAAGGACAGGTAAAATCCAAATATCCACGTGAAAATCCACACACACACACACACACACTCCCTTGTCTGGGCTTTCATTGGGAAGAGCCTGTGTGGATGCGCATCCCCAAAACCTCATCTTTTAGGGTAGGAAAAGCGGGAATGGGTTCAGCTTCTTTCCACTTCCCAAAGTTTTTCCCCGAGCCAAAATTTGCTGGGAATGAGTTGGAGAGGAGAGAAGGAAACGAGGGCATCTCCTTGTGCAATCTGAGCGAAACATCTAAAAGGGTTTAAGGGATGTTTCGACCTCATCCCGTGGCCTGAAAAACAGGAGAATCCACATGAACCAACACCAGGGAATTTTCCCTTCCGGACCCCAGGATTGCCCCTGTGAGTTGTTTATCTTCCCTGCCCATTAATGCTTAATTGATCTGTGGCTCTAATTGATGGCAGTGGAGACACATCGTGCAGGAAGAGCCAGAGACAAAGGCAGGATCCAAGGAAATTTGGCTGTTTCCTGGATGAGGGGAGTTCTGTTGGGGATGGGGGATTCTGGGGATTGGGGATTTCCATCCGCTGCTGCAACAAGAGCTCTCATGTTTTCATCTCCAGACCTGTCCCTTGTCCTCCACCAGCTCGACTTCCCCATCCCCTCTGTGGCTCCAGGGTTTCCTCCAATCCCACAAATCCCGAATTGCAGCTTCGCCTTCACCTTCCTCGCTTTCCTGGGATGGTTCCTTGCTGGGAGCCTTGGGGACTTCCTAAAACAGTGTCCAGGTGGCCAAGGAGGACAATGACATCCCGGCTTGGATCCAAACCAGTGTGGCAACAGGAGCAAGGCAGGGATTGTCCCCCTGTGCTGGGCACTGCTGAGGTCACACCCCAAATCCTGGGATCAGTTTTAGGCCCCTCGGGACAAGAAGGACATTGAGGGGCTGGAGCGTGTCCAGGAAAGGGAATGGAGATGGGAAGGGGCTGGAGCAGCAGGAGCAGCTGAGGGAGCTGGGGGGACTCATCTTGGAGAAAAGGAGGCTCAGGGGGGACCTTCTCACTCCCCACAACTCCCTGACAGGAGGGGAGAGCTAGGTGGGATCGGGCTCTTCCAGGGAACGAGGGACAGGACGAGAGGAAACGGCCTCAGGTTGCACCAGATGAGGTTTAATTTGGATATTGGGAAATTTTCTTCCCTGAAAGGGTTGTCCAGCCCTGGCACAGGTTTCCCAGGGCACTGGTGGACTCACTGCCCCCCGGAGGGATTTAAAAGCCACGTGGATGTGGCACGTGGGGACGTGGCAATTCCAGGGGGAACAGTTGGATCTTCAGAGTCTTTTCTAATGTAAATAATTCCACGATTTGGTGACTATTGGGAATGGCCTCTTGACCCGTGATGGATACAGAATTGTCCTTTTGATCATTTGGGAAGTAGCTAATTGAGCTTCCAATTCTCCATGAGAGCCCAGGGACTGCACTGACGATTTAACAGGGATTGAATTTCAGGTCCTGAGCCCATTCCCTCCCGGCTGCCTGATTCCCTAACACAGCCACAACCCTGGCAGCTCAGGAGCTTTGGAGAAATTATTTTCTAATGGGAAGAGGCTGAAACATCCCAAGGCCTTGCAGGAAGTCGAGGGAATGAGTTTCACAGCCAGTCCCAAACCCCCAACCGGCTGGAGCTGCCTCACTCAATCCCAGTTTCCCACTGTGCCCTTCCCGGCTCCCGGGGACTCGCAGCCTCTTGGTTCCGGTTCATCCCCGCTCCGGCTCCTGCTGGATGCCTCCAGCTCTCAGCACACCCATCTGCCTGCTGACTTCATCCCCCCCGATGCCTGGGACACGCGCCAGGGCACGGGAATATCACATCCCTCCTTCCCTGGGGCGCCCTTTTTCCAGAGGCGATGGAATCACTTAGCCGAGCGGAACCATGCCGAGCTCCTGACCTTTTACCTCGCCACCTCCCAAATTTGGGGAAGGGAAACTCTGGAAAGGCTGTGCTGGCCACTGAGTTGGGCCAGAGCTCGTTCTGCCTCCCTGCAGCCCGTGATCCCCTTCCTTCCGCCCTGGAGATGGAAGGATTTAGGGATGTGCCGCTGCCTCCCAACACGACGGGTCCTGACGGATGCCCGGATGAGCCCTGGAGCAAAGCAGAGTCCTCTAAACCAACAATCAAGTTTATTAATCATTAATAGCAGTGCACACTTCACTCCTCGTTTCCCAGAGCAGCAGCAAAGCTCTGCAGGGCTTGAGGTGGGGAAAGGGCTCCACGGATCCCTTGAGAAAGGAGCAGAGGGCTCGGGATAGAGTTCGGATGGGACAACTGGCAGGAAGCCCTAAAAAATGTCACCCCAGGCACGGGAATGTTGGGTTGTGTGGTTCATGTCCCATCCAAGGGGATGCTGTGTGGGTGCCACGACCTTGGAAGTGCTCGAGGCCGGGTTGGATGGAGCTTGGAGCCACCTGGAATAGTGGAAAGTGTCCCTGTCCATGGAAGTGCAGCCTGGCGCTCTGGAATTTTCCAGTTTGGATAGAGCTGGAGCCTCTTTTATGGAAGCACCACAGATCCCTAAGAGCCCAGAAAGAGTGGAATTACACCCCCAGCACCCCCAAAACAAGGAAGGGTTGAGTGGGGAATGAGCCAAACCAGCCTGGCTGCTCCAGAGCATCCCAAGGGCATTCCAAGAGCTTGTCAATCCTGGGAGTGGAGAGGAAAGGTGGGAGCAGGGAGAGGTAGGACATCCCCAGGACATTCCTGTTCCTGAGGCCAACGTTCAAGACATTGATGTTTTTTCACTATCCAACCCTTTTTCCCTGGAAAACAGGACAACTGCATCCAGAGCGCAGCTGGGCACTCTGGAATTTCCCAGTTTGGATGGAGCTGGAGTCTCCTCTATGGAAGCACCACAGATCCCTAAGAGCCCAAAAAGAGTGGAATTACACCCCAAAAACAGGGAAAGGTTGAGTGGGGAATGAGCCAAACCACCCTGGGCTGCTCCAGAGCATCCCAAGAGCTGCTGAATCCATGGAAAGGTGGGAGAGAGGGAGGGGTG
The DNA here is from genome assembly GCF_001604755.1 of Lepidothrix coronata. Lineage (NCBI taxonomy): Eukaryota > Metazoa > Chordata > Aves > Passeriformes > Pipridae > Lepidothrix > Lepidothrix coronata. The sequence continues at coordinate 388,986 of NW_016690482.1, read as the reverse complement.
GGAGGCTGGATGACCGGGGTGAGCGCTGCACTTCCGAGCGCTTCCCACAAAAGGCCTTTAATGCATCGGAAAGTGGAACGGAAAGTGGAAGGTTTCACATCTGATTCTTGTCACGGGGGGACAGCGGGGCTTTAATCGGCCCCTGTGCCATTTCCAGAGGGAAGGAAAGACCCTGGGAATGGCTGAGCCACTTTGCTCAGAGGGGGCTGCTGCCCTTAAGAGGCTTTTTATTGCCTCAGCAGAGGGGTCCTGTCATTCCAGTGACACTAAAAGTATCCGAGGATTAGCGGTGACGGACGGACTGGCCTGTCCCTGTCAAGCTCGCAGCGGCCGAGGGGGAGGAAGGAGGGGGAAAAAGAGGAGGGAGAAGCAGCCTTTCCCTGGAAATGGATGATTCCAATGAAAACCAGCCACTAACTGGGCTTAGATCCTTCCCGATTATCACCTCAGATCAGTCCTTATATCCCAAAAAGGTTTGTAATCCACCCTCTGTGGGAACGCAGGAATTTGGAGTTTTCCCTGCCTCCAGCAGGGCTGGATGAGGAACAAGCTTCCAGCTTTGAAGATGCGGCCAATCCACCTCTTTGCCAGGGTTTTTTTCAAGAAGAATTGAGGAAAACCATGGGCTGGCAGTGACATGAATGTCTCTGAGTCCCAGGAGGGGAGAATCCCCCTCCTGATCTCTTATCCCTGCCCAGAGGGCTTGGAACTGGAGGATCTTTAAGGTCCCTTCCAACCTAAGACATTCCATGATTTTTCATCTCTCCAGCTTGGATTTTAAGGAGCTGCTGCCCTTATTTATCTCTGGAGAGAGCCAAAATCGTGTCCTTCAGTGAGAGGCAGAGTTATCCTAGAGGGGAAAACTCAGTTTGGATAAAATCTCGTTTCTCCCCTCCCCACTGTTTTACTGAACCTTTTCCCTTGAGTTTGGAATAAACCTGTCCCTCATCCCAGGTAGAGGTTGTGACCCCTCTCCATGGGAAGAGCCCAGATGCCCACACAGCACAGAAAACCATATTTTTACTATTTCTTGGAATTGTGATTAAATTTCTCCCATATTTCCACACTCCCTGCCTGGAAATCCCACCAGATCCTCCCCCTTGGACTCTGGATTTTGACCTTGGCTGGGGCTTGACCTGCTGCCAGTGGTTCTCCTGGAGTGCCAGCACATCCCACATCCCTGCTCCCTGCAGTTCCCTGCCATCCCTGCTCCTTCACAAGGGAGCATTTCCCAGCCACATCTCCATTCTCCCGCTGCCCAGGCTGAATTTTTTTCCTTTTCAATTCTCCTCCTCGTGGAAAAATAGATCGAATTTCTTTTCCCTTCCCCCCTCCCCTCCTCCTCCTCCTCCTCCTCCTGCTAAACCCCTGCTTGCAAAGAGAGGTTTGGAGACACAATTTCAAGGTGGATTCAGCACCGGGAGATTGGGGGATTGAACATCAAGAAGTTGTTTGAGGCTGCCGAGTGGTCTGTGCTCCCTCCCGAGCCAGAGGAGTCCAACGGGGCCCTTGGAAGTGCCACTCCAGCTAATCGAGCCCGTGGAGAGGCAGGAGGACTCCTGGGGGTGGTTTTCTTGTGCAGGTTTCTTCAAGCACAGCTCTGCAGGAAAGGCAGGGAGGGATGATCCCCCCCTCGGGGGATGAGGGAACGGGATTTGGGGTGGAACGTCCTGGTGCTGGGGCTGATATGGGAATTCCTGGTCCAGTCACTCCCCACCCTTTTCCCCCAGTTTTCCCACCTGTTCAATGGTGATGGCACTGGGAAGCTCCTCTGCAGAGACCAGTGGGAACCTGCTATGGATGAACTGAAGGAAGAACATTTTGTCCTTAAGGATTGGCTGGAAAAGAAAACAACAAAGCTGGTGGATGTCAATGGGACACAAAAATCTCCATCTTTAGAGGTTGCCCCATCCCTGGAAGTGTTCAAGGCCAGGTTGGACTGGGTTTGGAGCAACCTGGTCTGGTTCCACCCTCATTCCATGGGCAGGGACACCTCCCACTATCCCAGGTTGCTCCAAGCTCCATCCAACCTGGCCTTGGACACTTCCAGGGGTGGAGCATCCACAGCTTCTCTGGGCAACCTGTGCCAGTGTTTTTCCACCCTCACACTAAAAAACTTCCCCCTGATACCTAATATAGGGATCGTATCTATATATTTAGTAGACAGGAGAGCTCTTCTCTGCACTTGCTCCAGCCCCTCCATGGCCTTCCTGAGCTGAGGGCCCAGAACTGGACACAGCACTTGAGGTGAGGCCTCACCAGTGCTGAGTCCAGGGGCAGAATCTCTTC
>NW_016690482.1:377371-385940 GCF_001604755.1 Lepidothrix coronata | reverse complement strand
GGGCCCGACCCTCAGCCAGTTCCTAACCCAGCCCAGAGTGCCCCTGGCCAAGCCTTTTCCAGGAGTATCCCATGGAAGACGGTGTCCAAGACTGTGCTGAAGTCCGGGTAACACATCCACACCTTCCCTCATGCCCCAGGCGGGTCACCTGGTCAGGGAAGGAGCTCAGGTTGGTCAGACAGGCCCTGCCCTTGTCTCATTGTTGCTGAAGAACTTTCTCCAAGCAGCGAAACCGGAGCAGTGCCATCAAAACCGACCTCTTTCTTTCCAGGGATTTGAAAAGAAACGGCTCCGTTCAAACCCCTTCCGGTGTCCAGCCCTTCACTGATGGGCTGCATCCCTTTTTTTTTTGCATTCCTGGGATTGGGATTTCTGCTCTGTGCCTTGCAAGGATGTTTTGGTGTGGTCACCCATCTGCTACAAATGTTGTAGCAGATGTGATGGTACTTTTTTTGGGGGGAAAAAATCCCACAGTCCCAACCTAATTCTCTAGAAAACCTCAAGCCAGTGGGTTCAGGGGTTTCCGTGGATCAGGGACTTCTGTGGGATCCAACACAGTGACCCATCTCTGGGTTAGGAAGTCTTGGAGGGTGGAAATACCCAGTCAAGTTTTTCTGTGCTGTGACCCTTATATTCCACCTTTTCCTGGATTATTCCATACACCCGGATAGTGGGACAAACAGCTGGGCACAGCAGGGTGAATCCATGCTCTCCCATCCTCCTCCTGCTCAGAGGATGAAGGGGAAGGGAGGGAAGGATGTAGGGGAAGAGGAATCAGGACCCACAAAAAACACTCCCCCCACCATTTCAAAAATAGCATTTAAGGAAGAGGAAAACTCCCATTCCCCAAATCTGGGAAAACTGTGGGATCTGTGAGTGTGGGAAGAGCAGAATACCCCCGGGAAACAGGCAGGTTTTTCCCACCTGGAAGCTAAACCTGGTTCCTGTTTGTGTCAGGACAACAAACAAACCAAGCCTGGACTTCCCAGTTTACCCACAAAACTTGGGAGACTTTTCCTTTTGCTCCTCTCCGTGTTCCCCGGGAGCGTTCAGAGCTTGCCCAAAGAGCATTTTTTTAATTTTTATTTTTTTTTCTGATGCTCCACAAAAAATATTTGCTCAGCTTTTCCGGAAAGCACGAGGAAAAGTCGGAAGGAGAGGGATTCACCTTGCCCTGGGCTGCCGGAAACCGCTTTGCTCCACAAATCGTGGTGGAGAGGAGGGACATCGGAGCAGTGGGAGCCCAGAAAGGGGCACAGAGGGATTTGGAATGCGTTTAATTCCAGGCAGGAGTCGCCTTCCCAGACGTCTTTCTGTGCTGGAGGGATTTAGGGGATGGGGAGGAGGAAAGGGAGGAGGATGGAAGGAGATGAGGAGCTCTTGGAATGGTCCCACATCATGCCAGAGGTGGTGGGCAGAGGTCAGGGTGTGCTGCTAAACCCTCCCGTCACAGTCATGGAATGGTTTGGGTTGGAAGGGATCTGAAAAATCATGGAATTCCAACCCCCTGCCATGGGCAGGGATGCCTCCCACTATCCCAGCTTGCTCCAACCTGGCCTTGGACGCTTCCAGGAATCCAGAGGCAGCCACAGCTTCTCCGGGAAATCCATTCCAGCCCCTCACCACCCTCCCAGCCAAGAATTCCTTCCCAATATCTCACCTGAATCTCCCATATTTCAGTTTGAAGCCATTCCCTGTTCCTGTCCCTCCATCCCATGGATCACTGGAGCTGCAGATCCTTCTGATTTCTCAGTTTTCAGGGACATGGAGACAAATTTTTCCTGTAATACTGAAAAGTGCGAATTTTGACTATTAGGAATTTGATTGTTATTCTTTTCAGAGAATGTTCTGCAAAATTGAAATAATCATGGAATTGTTTGGGTTGGAAGGGAGCTTAAAGATCATGGAATTCCAACCCCTTGCCACGGGCAGGGACACCTTCCACTATCCCAGGTTGCTCCAAGTCCCATCCAACCTGGTCTTGGACACTTCCAGGGGTGGGGCAGCCACAGCTTCGCTGGGAAATCCATTCCAGCCTCTCACCACCCTCCCAGCAGAGAATTCCTTCCCAATATTCCACCTGAAGCTCCCATATTTCAGTTTGAAGGCATTCCCCTGTGTGCTGTCCCTCCATCCCTTGTCCCAGATCCCTCTCCAGCTCTCCTGGAGCCCCTTTAGGCCCTGGAAGGAGCTCTCAGGTCTCCCTGGAGCCTTCTCTTCTCCAGGTGAACATTCCCATCTCTCCCAGCCTGGCTCCAGAGCAGAGGGGCTCCAGCCCTTGAAGCATCTCCGTGGTCTCCTCTGGACTCAATCCAACAGTTCCACATATTCCTTGTGCTGGGGTTTCCAGAGCTGCTTCCTTGTCCCATAAATATTTCCTGCAAGTGATGCTGGATCTTGCCAGGAAGTCCTTTCCTGCAACAAGGCATAGGACAAGAGGGAATGGCTTCAAACTGAAGGAGAGTAGGTTTAGATGGGATATTGGGAAGAAATTCTTGGCTGGGAGGATGGTGAGGGGCTGGAATGGATTTCCCAGAGAAGCTGTGGCTGTCTCTGGATTCCTGGAAGTGTCCAAGGCCAGGTCGGAGGGGGCTTGGAGCAACCTGGGATAGCGGAAGGTGTCCCTGCCCGTGGCAGGGGGTGGAACTGGATGAGCTTTAAGATCCCTTCCAACCCAAACCATTCCATGATTCCATCCCACTGCAGAGCACCCCCAAACAGCTGAATGGCACTTTAGGAATTGTTGGGGTTTGTGGGAAAAGAAAAGAGGAGTCCAGGCAAATCCAGCCAACAAATAGGAGGAAGGGACAAGGGATTTTTCTTGGGCCCTTCCCCAGAGCCATCAGAATCTGCCAGTTTTCAGGATACTCCTCAGCCCTCTTGGTCCTTCTGGGATGTGATGGACGAGCTCCCATCTCTGTCCACCTTCCTGGAACAGCTTTGGAATGGGGTCCAGTGGCCGGGAGGGTTTCCAAGAGGTCAGTGAGGATGAGGAGGGGGGAGGAAAGCGGGGTGCAACTCTTGTGGTGAGGGCTGTGCTGGGTGTCATTAACGGAGCCGGGTGATTCAATCTCCGCCCTGGAATCACCGAGGGATCCAGGGATGTTTTACACTCCGGCGCTGCTGGCAGGAACAGCCCGGAGCTCTGCAGCGCGTAAGTAACTACAATGGGTGATCGCTGAATAATTCAGGATATGCAGCGCTTGGATCGCCTCCCGGAGCCGGAGAGGATCGGGCAGAGCCGGGCGCGGCGCGAGGAAAACTTCCCGGCTTCCAGGAAAGCTTCCCGTGCCGAGGGCCCCTGCAGTCCCCGCTCCTGCCGGGGGACCGGGTTGGGATCGATTCCCCCGCTCCTGCAGCCGCAGGAAGCGGCGGGACCGGCTTTGGGATCGTGCCAGGGATTAACTAAGCGTTGTTTCCCTCCCTGCCGTGCCTTCTTTCCCCTCCTCGCGGAGCTGGGATGTTGTCTGGAGGTATCGGAGTGTCCCATGGGAGGGGTGAAAGCCGGCTGGGCACTCCCAGGGGAAGGTGGGGCTGTTTAGGGGGTGATCCCGAAGCCAGTGTTTTTTCCTTTGCCTATTCCATAGAGTCATGGAATGGTTTGGGTTGGAAGGGACCTTAAAGATCATGGAATTCCAACACCCTGCCATGGGCAGGGACACCTTCCACTATCCCAGGTTGCTCCAAGCCCTGTCCAACCTGGCCTTGGATGCTTCCAGGAATCCAGAGGCAGCCACAGTTTCTCCGGGAAATCCATTCCAGCCCCTCACCACCCTCCCAGCCAAGAATTTCTTCCCAATATCCCATCTAAACCCTGTCCTCTTGCAGTGGGAAGCCATTCCCCCTTGTCCTGTCCCTCCATCCCTTGTCCCAAATCCCTTTCCAGCTCTCCTGGAGCCCCTTTAGGCCCTGGAAAGGGCTCCAAGGTCTCCCTGGAGCCTTCTCTTCTTCGGGCTGGACATTCCCAGCTCTCCCAGCCTGGCTCCAGAGCAGAGGGGCTCCAGACTTTAAGGTTCCCTTCTTTTCACCCCCTACCACCTTCCACTAGAACAAGTTGCTCCAAGCCCCATCCTGCCCTTGGAAGCGTTCTGCTGTTCCTGCATTCCCAGCTTGTCCTTAAACCACTGAGAACTTGATCCAGCAGAGAAAAAAAACAGTATTAAACCAGCATTCCCTCCCTGGAAAAGAGCAGCTGGTGGCAGCCCAGGCTGGGCAGCTGGAGCTGGATATCACTCCCTGCTCCCCGCGGCGAGGACACGACACCCCGGGCTGGTGAGGAGACATTCCCTGACATTCCCTGAGAGCTCCGCTCCGTTCCCAGCCCTGATTCCGCGCGACACATGAGCAGATTTATTAACTCCGCTCTCCCCCTTTTCCAGAGCCTGGTGGATAAGCGGCAGAGCCCGGGGGGCCAGCGCTGGAACTCAGAGAACATTAAAGTGAAGGCTCTGCCGGCGCTTCGCTGGAGGCGAAGGGGATGCGCTTTTTCCGCTTTTCTCCGCTGTCAGACTGTTGTCTTTGGAGAGGGGAGGGGCTTTTTTTGCCTCTTCCCGGGATGGATGTCACAGGCAGGGAGGGCAGGATGAGGCTGCTGACTCAGCACGTGTCGCTCCACTCGCCGGCAAGACACCGGGAAGCCTTTGAGGCGTCGCATTTTCCGTGCCCGTGGGGTGTAGGGAAGGTGGGGGGGCTGTGCTGAGCACCCCCCTTCTCCCCCCCGCCCCCAGGCACCGATCCTGCTCCAGGATCCCGGTCCTGATCCTGACATTAATCGCTGTCAGCCCAGAGGGCGTGAACTGCGTGTCAGGACCTTGCTTTGATCGCGCCGATGGTGCATAAATCATGATAATCGAGCCGGAGGTCGGGGCCGGCTCCAAGGCCGGGTGGGACGAGGTTTGGAGTAACCCGGGATAGTGGAGGGTGTCCCTGGCCTGGAAAAGGGGTTGGAAGGAGATGATCTTTAAGTTCCCCTCTCCCCTAAACCATTCTGTGGTTTCGTGTTACCCCAATCACATCCAGTTGATCTTTAAGGTCCCCTCCGACCCAAACCTTTTGGAGATTTGAGATCACAGTTGTGTCAAATCGGTGCCAGAGGGAATAGCGACCACCTGAACACCCTCATCCCTATATTTAAGTTACCATTTTCCTCTGGGGGAGGAGTCTGAGCTGCATTTTAACTTTCCAGGGTGAAAATACTGATTTTTTTCCCCTGCTGCAAGGATGGAGGGAGAGATCAGGGAAGCTGAGGCACAGCTTAAATCAGGATCAGCCAGTCTTGACCCGGCATTCCTGTTCCTAGGAATCCCCTTTGCCTGCCTCTGGAGCCCCCAAATTGTTTTATTCCTGCCTGGAGCTGCTTCCATTTTGCCCAGCTTTCCTGACTTTTCACAAGGTTTTCCCTCTGGGATTAACCCCTTGGAGTCAGGGACTGCTCAGGAACCACAGCCCGGAGCTGATCACCTGAGAAGTCCCGTTGGATCCCTGCAAAGTTCAGACTGTGGGGAGTGAAAGGATGCAGGGATGGGGCACTGGATTTGTCAGCAGCTCTCCCAGAGCCGAGCCAAAGCCTTCCCTTTTTCCCAAATTTTATGCTTAAGCCAGGAGTCAAAGGAATTCGAATTCACACGGCCCTGGATTTGCCAGGAAAGGTGTCCTGCTCCTGCAGGGATTTGAAAGCAAAGCTTTGTTTGGATGTGGAAAACAATTGGAAGGATCTTGCCTTAAACATTCCTGTTCCATCCTCTGGGATGAGGATTTTCTGGGGGATTTTGAGTGGACCACCATGGACAGGAGGCAGGGAAATGACCCTGCCCTATGACAGGGATATGGAGAGCCCAGGCAGGGATGTTGGGATCTTTTCAGAGATTTTTGATGTTGTTTTTTTTTAGGGAGAAATCCTTCTCTGTGAGGGAGTGGTGAGGCCCTGGCACAGTTTTCCTAGAGAAACTGTGGCTTCCACATCCCTGGAAGTGTCCAAGGCCAGGCTGGAAAGGGCTTGGAACAACCTGGGCTAGTGGAAGGTGTCCCTGCCCGTGGAAAGGGATGGAACAAGATGATTTTTAAGGTCCCTTCCACCCAATCTGTCCCTGATTCTATGAAATTTGGGAGATGCAGGTGAGTCCACCTTGGAAATGAGCACCAAAGAGGCCGGGAAATCCCTCTTTTCTGTGCCTCAGTTTCCTGGAGCAGATTCCCCTTTCCCAGAGCGGGAGAGGCGGGAGCCGCTCCTCCTTCCGCCGGGACCGGTTATTTCCGAGCACTCAGTGCTTTTCCCAAACCAATCCTTGCCGCTGGAAAAATGCTGCGGGAGCGAGGACACCCGAGCCGGGCGGGAGCGGGTCCTGCAGACGGATTTTTCCATGGATGGGGAGGCGCGGGGGGGTGGGGTGGAGTGAAATTGGGGATGATGGATCAATAAATACCGCGGATACGGAGCGAGCCGGCCCGGCCTGAATAAACCGAGCTTTGTAAACCAAGCCTGAGCTCTCAGGGCTTCCCGGGAAGAGCTGTTATCTCCAGACACTCCGGCTGTCTGGGTCCTTTCACAGTGCAGAGCCCAGGATATGAGTCAGCTCCCAGGGATCTCTCCCTGATCCAAGCCCTTGGCGCTGTCGGCTGACACCGCCTGCAGCGCGGAGCGGGGGGTGACCTACAACTCCTCGGAGACAAGGAGTTGTCCCTCATCCATCCTTCCTGATTCCTCCTTCATCCCTGACAGCAGCCACTAAACTCTCCAGAGTGCTGCGCTCGTCCTGAGTTTATCCTGAAAATAACCAGGAAAAGAGCATGTGGAATTATCTCTTAATTCCTGGGCTCTGGGGGGCGATTCAAACAGTTATTCCTGGTCCAAGGAATTTATAGCTTTACCCAGGGAACCCACAGAACACGGGAAGCGACTGGGAAGACCCTCCAGACCTGGTTTTTGCACCAATAAAATCCAGTTATAAATCACTTATAAAAGCACTACAAGGAAGGCTGGAAAAGGGGTGTTTTCTCCAATTTTGCCCCATCCAGGTCTCCTGGCCACATCCCAGTGGCTCCAGTTTGGATGCAAATCCTAGCCCTGTCTTACCAGTCCAAGGCTGGGGACTGGGAGAAGAAAAGACCAGTTTTCCTCTCTCCAGGGTTGGTCTTGCTCTGTGTCCTGTCCCTGACAACATCCCAGAGCTGACACCGGGAGAAACACAAGGCAGGATGAGCAGGCAGAGAATTCCCAGAGTGTTCTCCCTTCTGCCAACAATCCAGGCCTCTTGAACCAGAGGTTTTCCACCTGCATTGTGGGAGGGGATGGATTTTTCCTCTGTGATATTCCCGTTATCCATGCAAAATTCCCACAGCAAAGAGTTCCCTGCGGTTGTGGAACTCCAGAGCCAAGGGGGAGAGCGGCCCGACAAGGGGCACCTTGGCTGTGAAAACCTGGGAAAAATCAGTTGAGCTGCGTGGGAGAGGAGGAAAATCCCACGAAATCCCAGCTGCCCATCCGTAACAATCCTTTGGGAGCGATCCACACAAACCAGGAGCTCTCAAACCTTAACCCCGAAGCTCAGGACCCTCCAACAGGGATTTATTCCTCAACCAAGGGGGAATACGGCAGAGGAATAAAGGCATTTTCCCCCTCCTCAGCCCCTGCTCGTCCTCTCTCCCCCCTTCCCAGCTCGTTTCTTCCGGAGCCAAAGGAATCTGGCTGCCTGATGGATGGCTCCTGACAGGCTGAGCAGCTAAAGATCCCACGTCAATAGGGCCATAATTAGGAGAATTGAGCCCTGTCAGGGCCGGCCGGATATTTATCCCAAATCAATGGCCAATAGGGTGGAAGGAATGAAGATGTGGGAGTGTTTGCTTTGGAGCTGCCCCGGCGTTTTTTTTCCGCCCTGTCTGCCCAGGGATCCCGCCTGGCCGGGCCTTTCCTGCTGCCTGAAAAGGGGGAGGATTAGGGAATTAGCCATGGAGATGTGCCCCGGCCTCCCAGCACCCGGCTGGGAGAGCAAGAGTTCCGAGCAAAAGTAGGGAAAAGGGAGACAGAGGATGGGATTCAGTGCTTTGCTCTTCCTCCCAGTGGGAAAGAGCAGGATAGTGAGGCCAGATATCAGGGGCAGGATCTGGGATGTCCCCTGGGAATGCAGGACCTCAGACATGAGGGCCAGGATCTTGGATGTCCACAGGGAATGTAGGATTACAGACATGAGGGCCAGGATTTGGGACATTTCCAGGGAATGCAGAATCTTGGACAATCAGGGGCAGGACCTGGGATGTCCTCCAGGAATGCAGGATTGCAGACATCAGGGCCAGGATCTGGGATGTTCCTAGGGAATGCAGGACCTCAGACATGAGGGCCAGGATCTTGGATGTCCACAGGGAATGTAGGATTACAGACATGAGGGCCAGGATTTGGGACATTTCCAGGGAATGCAGAATCTTGGACAATCAGGGGCAGGACCTGGGATGTCCCCCGGGAATGCAGGATTACAGACATCAGGGCCAGGATGTGGGATGTTCCTGGGGAATGCAGGACCTCAGACAAGAGGGCCAGGATCTGGGATGTCTCCAGGGAATGCAGGACCTCAGACAA
>NW_016690482.1:374127-375595 GCF_001604755.1 Lepidothrix coronata | reverse complement strand
GGCAGTCTGGATATATTTCAGTTTGTCCAGTGGTGGAGGCACCATCCCTGGAGGGATTGAAAAGGTGCGTGGATGCGGCATTTGGGGACATGGAATTGGCACTGCTGGGTTAACGGAGGGATTTAGTGATCTTCAAGGTCTTCTCCAGCCTAAATGATTCCATGAGTCTGTGGTCTGGACACAAAAGATGTTTCCCATTCTGGATCTGAGATCCTGTGATAGTTTCCCATTGTGGATCTGAGCTCCTGTGATACTTTCCTATCCGAGGTCTGAGCTGCTGGGATAGTTTCCTGTCTCAGATTTGAGATCCTCTGATAGTTTCTTATCCGAGATCTGAGCTCCTGTGACAGTTTCCTATCCCATATCTGAGATCCTGTGATATTTTCCCATTCTGGATCTGAGATCCCATGATGGTTTCCCGTTCCGGATCAGAGATCTTGTGATAGTTTCCCATCCTGGATCTGAGATCCTGTGATAGTTTCCCATTGTGGATCTGAGCTCCTGTGATAGTTTCCCATCCTCAATCTCAGCCATTCCCGAGGATGGGTTGACTCACCTACACCAGAACCCAGTAGAAAGCCCCAGGAGAAATATTCCCTGGGCAGTGGGGCCTGTGCTGGCCCCTGATTTCCCCAGGGAAAGGTGTGTTCCATTGCTGCTGTGAGTGTTAAACAAAGTCCCCTCTCAGCCTGGCCCCTCTCCCTCTCCTCTCCTCGGCTGCCATCCATCTGCAGCACTGGGGACAGGGTTCAGTGGTGGCACTGGCAGTACTGACTTAACAGATGGACTTTGGGATTCAAGGTCTCCTCCAGCCTAAATGATTCCATGAGTCTGTGATCTGGACAGAAATCACATTCCTCGTGATGCAGAAACCTTTGAGGGGATGTTTGGTCCCCTCTCAACCCCAAGACAATGGGAATGGAAAGCACTCCAGCAGGAGAATAAGGAAGCAACATCCCAGCACTGCCCAGGGCTGTGCTGTCCAGACTGAAGGGGTCTGAGGTGACCATGGGATGGCCCACAAGGGCAAGAGAATGGAGGGAGAAGGGGGAAAAATGAGAACTGTGGGAAAGCTCTTATTTCTGTGGGTAAACTCAAGTTTCCTGTTCCAGACTTGAGATCCTGTGATAGTTTCTTGTCCCAGATCTGAGATCTTGGGATAGTTTCCCATCCTGGATCTGAGCTCCTGTGATAGTTTCCCATCCCGGGTCTGAGATCCTGTCATAGTTTTCCATCCTTGATCTGAGCTCCTGTGATAGTTTCCCATCCTGGATCTGAGATCCTATCCCGGATCTGAGCTGCTGTGATAGTTTCTTGTCCGAGATTTGAGATCCTGTGATAGTTTCCCATCCTGGATCTGAGATCCTATCCCGGATCTGAGCTGCTGTGATAGTTTCTTGTCCGAGATTTGAGATCCTGTGATAGTTTCCCATCCTGGATCTGAGATCCTATCCCGGATCTGAGCTGC
>NW_016690482.1:361170-374117 GCF_001604755.1 Lepidothrix coronata | reverse complement strand
GATAGTTTCCCGTTGTGGATCTGAGCTCCTGTGATAGTTTCCTATCCCCGATTTGAGATCCTGTGATAGTTTCCCATCCTGGATCTGAGCCCTTCCTGGGGATGGGTTGACTCACCTACCCCAGAACTCACCCGAAGGCCCCAAGAGAAACATTCTCTGGGCAAAAATTCCCTGATTTCCCCAGGGAAAGGCATGTTCCGTTGCTGCTGTGAGTGTTAAACAAAGTCCCCTCCCAGCCTGGCCCCTCTCCCTCCCCTCTCCTCATCCATCTGCAGGATTATCGAGCCCGGTTTTGGAGTTAGTGGTGTGTTGAAAACGCTCTGCTCTTCCCTTTATCACTCTCAGATCAGCTCATCGGGTGGGAATCCATCAGGGAAAGTAATGGGAGAGGCTGTGCTGATCTATGGCTCCGTGTTCCTGGATCAATCCAGCTCTTCCAGCCCCTCCAGTGCGGGAGTTGTGCAGATCCAGTGCTGGGGTTGCTCAAATTCCTTCTCTTAAACCACCAGATTAATCAACTCTTCCCATTCCTGTAAGGATTTTATGATGGAGATGCCCTGGATGGGATAAAATCCAGATCCAGCTGAGCCAGAAACAAGGTGGAGCCTGAATTCCTCTTGGGAACTCAACTCCTGACTGGAGTCACTTGCTGACATTTATTACATTTATATTTGAGTGGATTTAGGGGTTAGGAGCAGCCAAAACCCGGATTTGGGCTTTAAAACCACCACGTCCCAAAATTTAGCTGCTACTGGGGTGCAACTCAGCAGGTGCCGAGGTGGTTCATCCACCCAGAGCCAGGATTCAGGACCAGGAGCTGTTTTTCCAGCTGTTTTCCCACCTCGACCTCCCCAGTCACCCTCTTCCCACGCCCTGTGCGGATCCAGAGGGAAGAGCACCACCTACTGAGTCTCCCTCACCTCTTCCTTCCCTCTTTTTCCTTATTTTCAACCTGTTTTATTCCCATTTGTGTTCTGAGCCGGCCTTTGCTCCTCCCTGGAAAAAGCAGGAGCAGTTGGAATCTGAGCAACCCTCCAGATCTCTCCAGACATTCCTGCTTGATCCCCTTTTTTCCTGCTAAGCTGCTCTGTGTTAACGGGACTCGCTTTCCTTGGGATCTTTCTGCTTCCTGCCTTTGGGAATTAACAGCTCCTCCCCGAATCCAGGTTTTCTCTTGGAGCAGGTGTGGGAAATGGAATAAAAGAGATCAGTTTTGACTCCAAATCCAAGCTAAATTGTCAGAATTTGACTCCTAAAGAACAAACAGATGCACAAATTCATTCCTATAAATGTATTTATACATATGTGGATGTACAAATGTTGTGTTTTTTCCAAGGATTTGGGGAATTAAGAGAAGATTTTCAGTTCTCCCCCTACCACAACCTTCCCTTTTAATATTGACCAAACCTTTTAAAAAAACCCTTGAAAGCAGGTTGGGATAAAACCCGGAGAAATCTCCTTGGGAATAGTTTTAATTGGGAGCTTACCCAACTTTTTAAGGATAAAGCTCAGCCCAGCTTCTCTAACGTTCTCCCCGAGCCCTTCATTTGCAACCGAGGCAAAATTAAACTAATTAAATGTTCTTTCATTATTTTTCCCTCTTTAGTTTGGTCTTCGGCACCGTGGAAGTGACTTTGTGTTTCTCCCAAGGGATATTTTGGGATCATTTACAAAGCAGGTTCCTCAGCACCCTGAGTCACTTCACCTTCCCCCAACCAAACCATCTCAACCCCGCGGAGATCGAGGAGGCTTGATGGGATTTGGGAATGTGGGAATGAGGAGATCTGGCTCCTTGTTGTTCCACAATCTTCCCTGTTTTCTTTTTTGAGCTCCACGGGAACCTGAGGGGCACCAGATCTTTCTGTGGAGGAAAATAAACCTCCGTGGCCTCCCCGTGGATCAAATTCTGGGGCTGGGAGGAAGGGTTGGGAAAACATGGGAATGTTCAGCCCCGAAAACGGAGGGAGGTGGGATAACAGGCCACAATTATGTAAAAGGCTCCTGCAGGAAGGGGAGGGACACGTTTCCCTGTGGACAGGACAAGGAATAAGGAGCTTAAGAAGCAGCAAAGGAGATTTAGAGCTGTGGGGATCGAGAAGGGCCGGGATTAATCGCTGGGAGGAGGGGAAGGGTGGTGTCCCCAGGGCTGGAGGTTGGGAGGACAAATGTGTCAAGAAGGGCTTAAGGAGCATGGATTCACCCACGGGACGGGAGACAGGGAAGATAAACATCCACCTGGACGTCTTTTCCAACGTTTTGGCTGGCTCAGCAGGCAGGATGGGATGTCTGCGGTGGGCTGGTGGGTTTGGTACCCGGGGGTTTCTCCTTTGTGATGCTCCTGCTCATTCCTTGGTGTGAGCCATGTGGTGTCACATTCCAACCATTTCCCTGCTCATTCCCTTGCTCAGGTCCACAGATCCCGAGGTGACCTGGCAATGTGTGGTGTGGGTGTTCATGGAATCACGGGATAGTTTGGGTTGGAAGGGACCTTCAAGGTTGTCCAGTTCCAACCCCTCATTCCGTGGGCAGGGACACCTTCCCACTATCCTGGGTTGCTCCAACCTGGCCTTGGACACTTCCAGGGATGGGGCAGCCACAGTTTCTCTGGGAAACAGAGTTGTGCTGCATCTCAGCCTCTCTCCTCACCTTGTGCTTCCACCTTGACCTGCACCTTGGGAGCTGGAGAGGCTTTGGGGCGGGAAGCCCCGGCGTCGATCCTGTCGCCCTGAGGCAGCGAATTCGCTGAGGGATCAGAAGTGGGGGAAAATAAACCAGAAAAACTTGAGAAAGCTCTCTTGCTTCCTTCCAGTAATTCCCAGGGAGAGGTGTCAGCCATGATTTCCAGAAGCCACACGCAGCAGAAAGCAGAGGATTGCTGGCAGCCCTGATGAAGTTACTGCCGGGTGGTGATTGGGTTACGGGATCCTCCGGGAGCGGCCGGCGAGGTGATGGACTGAAAGCAGAACGGCAACTAAATTGCATTTCATTTCAATTTGGCCATAAATTTGATGATTTCGTCAGATAAGGAGCAAAGGGGGAAGGGAGGAGGGGGAGAGAGGAGGAGAGGGAGGGAGGGATCTCTGGGTAGGGAGGGAGGGAGGGAGAAGGGGACATGAGCGGTGACATCGTTCCCATCACGGGTCGTTAATCAGGAGCGTCAAAGGCCTTGTGGGTGGGATGCACATCACCTACTCCCTGCAGAGAGGTCACTGAACTGGGAAGGGCTGGGAATAAGGGTTGTTGAACTGCCCTGGGATTTATGGGGCGGGATGTGGTGGGTGAAGAGGGCAGATGGAGCGCTGTTCCCACTTCCGTGGGATGCTCCACTCAGCAGCTGCGGTTTGTGTCCCCTGAGTCACCTGCTCCAAGTGGGGACGTGGCAGCGGGGCTGGAGGTGCTATCAGGCTGCAGCAAGGGCTGGAGGACGAGCCAGTGAGACTTCCCAGCTCTGGATGCCACCTGGAGGGAGCTGGGCAAGCTCAGGAAGTGGGAATCTCATGTGGTTTAATAAGACCAAGTGTTGGTGCTGCCACTGGGTCAGGGAAGTCCTCGGGATCAGTCCAGGGGAGGAGCAGATGGAGCCCAGGGGAGAAGGATTTGGGGGTGCTGGGGGGTGAGAGGCCGGACATGAACCAGCCCAGAATCAACCCCCCATGTCCTGGGCTCATCCCACAGTGTGGGAAACAGGAGAGGGGGGATTCCACCCCTCTGCCCCCTCAGGTGAGACCCCCCTGCAGAGCTGTCTCCAGCCCTGGGGAACAGCACAGGAAGGACATGGAGCTGCTGGAGAGAGTCCAGGGGAGGCACCAGGATGATCAGAGGGATGGAGCAGCTCTGCTGGGAGGAAAGGCTGGGAGAGTTGGGATTGTTCAGCCTGGAGAAGAGAAGTTTTGGGGTGATCTGACTGTGGTCTTCCAGGATCCAAAGTAGCTACAAGAAGGATGGAGAGAGACTGTTTACAAGGGCCTGGAGAGACAGGACAAGGGGAATGGCTTCAGACCGACAGAGAGGAGGTTTGGATGGGATATTGGGAAGAAACTGTTGGCTGTGAGGGTGGGGAGGCCCTGGCACAGGTTGCCCAGAGAAACTGTGGCTGCTCCATCCCTGGAAGTGCCCAAGACCAGGTTGGATGGGGCTTGGAGCAACCTGGGATAATTGAAGGTGTCCCTGCCCATGGCAAGGGATTGGAACAGGATGATCTTTATGGTGCCTTCCAACCCAAACCATTCCATGATTCCATGATTTTATAGCATCAATCAATACGTGGATTGAAAGGAAATGCTGCACTATTTCCTTACCTTGCTGGTGCCTCCATGATGGGATGATCTACTCCCTGACAGGCTGACATTTCCTTCTGGATACTGGGACCTCAGGAGCTCTTGGTGCAACATGTCATTTTTAGGCCAGGTCGTGACATCTCTCAGCATTGCTGCTTCCTTCTGACAACATTCCAGCCCTTCTGGCTTCATTAGGGCTTCCATCCCAAACTGAGGATACCCTTGGATGTCTCAGCAAGGTTCCATCATCTCATTTTGCTGTGCCTTGCAAAGTGGGGAGATTTTCATCCCAGCTGGATGAAGGACTCGTCCTCAGGGACAAGACCACGAGGAATCTTGGTGGGATATGTGGCTATCTCATAATTTGGGGTAAGATGATGGTGTGATGCCCCACTCTTAATTTCCACAACCAAGAGCTTGCCATTCCCTGAAAAATGATGGATGGGGCTGGATATGTCCAGTTGCAGTTAAACATTTCCACAATTCAGACACAGGAGGCTGAATCAACTTCAGATGGAGAATTTCTCCCCGAGTCCTTCTCCTGGAAGTGAGTCTGAGACCCTTCTGATCCCAGGCTTATCCCAGAACTTCAAACACAGAACTGCAGCTTCCCAGCCCTCTGGAGCTTCACTGTGCAGTTCTGGAAGGACTCCCCACGGGAATTCTGCGGGAACATCTTCCTCTGTGAACACTGGATGGGGGAAACATCTGCAACACAACTCAGAGATGGTATCAAGATGTTCCAGGGGAAGGTTTTAAGACCTCTGAGGAACATTTGAGGGAGCTGGGGGGGCTCATCCCAGAGAAAAGGAGGCTCAGGGGGGACCTTCTGGCTTGGCAACTCCGTGATAGAAGAGAGGAGCTGGGGGGGTCGGGCTCTGCTCCCAGGGAACAAGGGACAGGAGGAGAGGGATCGGCCTCAAGCTGTGCCAGGGGAGGGTCAGGTTGGACATCAGGAGGAATTTCTTCATGGAAAGGGTTGGAATGGGCTGCCCAGGGAGGTGGTGGAGTCTCCATCTCTGGAATTGTTCAAGAAACAACTGGATGTGGCACTCAGTGCTCTGGGCTGGTGACAAGCTCATGTTTGGTCGAAGGTTGGACTTGATGACCTTGGGGGTCTTTTCCAACCTTAAAGATTCCATGATTCTGTGATTTTATAATTCTTTGTTGACACTGGAACTGTCTGGGACAGAACCAAGCCCTGGCTCTGCAGGAGAAAAGCTCCAGAGCTGTGCCCTGGCTGAGGCATCTCGGATCTGTGGTGGCTCTCAACGATCTCATGGGACACACCAGCACATTCCCACATTATCCCTTCCCCGGCTGCCATTGGGAAGGACCGGGGAGGATCTCCAGGATGAGTTTACTGAGCCTGGGAGCTGCTTTGTGCTGGTACAGCAATGCAAAATGTGACAGGAGCTTGGCCTGCCCTGGAGGCCAAAGCTTTTAAACTCGAGCGAGAGAGAGGGGAAAGATGTTATCCATAAATCTGCCCCCCGGACACGGAAAGCCGTGCTCCTGGCAGGAATGTGAAGGCACGAGAGGCTCTCGGACTCCTGCAGGAGTTTGGCAGCTTTGTGACCATAATTAACACGTGTATTGCCGGGAATTCACGGAGGGATTCTGACCCAGATTTGGGATATTCCTCCCAAATCCTTTTGAAAACTTCTCAAGTAAAGGGAGAAGGAATCTTTTCGTGTAACATGTTGGGAGTGAGAGAATCGTGTAACATGTTGGGAGGTGCAAGAAAGGGGGGGGAAAAAATAAAAAATTGCAGGAATCTCTTTCCCATGCCCAATAATTTACTTTTAGATGTGCAGTAAAGATTTTACATGCACAATAATTTACTTTTACACATGCAGTGATGTTTTAACACATGTAATCATTCATTTTTATGCCTAAAAAGGCAACCAATTAAAAACCTGGGTGCTAAACATGCCTCCAACCAATCCTGAAGGTGTTTGCTTCGGAGTAAAGCTTTGCTTGTCCCCAACATCAACACTCTCCTGCAGGATTGTTGTTGATTTTCCAGCTGGTTCTGTCTCATTCCATGCACTGTGCTGGATTCTTTTCCAGTTTATCCCTGAAGAAAGTATGAACAGCTCCATGGGCTGTTGGGAAGGGGATCCGAGGGGCCACCTCACTTGGGATGACACCTGTTTTTCTCCAGAACATACCCCAGTCATCTGGGAGAGGAATATCAGCAGCAGGAAGAGTGGAGAAAATATTTAGAGGATCCTGGAATTGTGGAATGGTTTGGGTTGGAAAGGACTCAAAGATCATCTCATTCCAACCCCTGCCATGGGCAGGGACACCTCCCACTATTCCAGGTCGCCTCAACCTGGCCTTGGACATTACCAGAGATGGAGCAGCCACAGCTTCTCTGGGAATTCCATTCCAGTGCCTCACCACCCTCCCGAGGAAGAACTTCTTCCCAATATCCAATCCAAACCTGCTCTTCCAGTTTGAAGCCGTATTGGTGGGATTTTCAGTCAGTGGAGCTGAGCAATGACAAAAACCATTTATAGACCCCAAAGAGTCCATCCAGCTCAGAGGAGAAATTCCAGCTGCTGAAGGATCAGTGGAGAGAAACTTTGTCCAGAGACCCCAGATCTGCTTCCATCTTCTTTTCCATGAGCTGGCCCAGTCCGGTGGGGTTTGAGCCTCTGTTCCTCATGTGAATGTTCTGATCAGACAGCGCAAGTTTTGGGGTCTGTGTTGCCTAATTTTTCTTGTCTATTTAATTCCATACTTAATTGGAACAAAACATCCAGGATGTTGAAGTGTTGAACTCCAGGATGTTGAAGTGTTGAACTCCAGGACGTTGAAGTGTTGAACTCCAGGATGTCAAAAAGAAAGGGAGGGAAATGTTGTAAAGAAAGGGAAAGGTCTCCTCGTTGTCTCCCAGACTTCCCCCCTACAGAAAACCCTCTGCTGCTGTGAACTGGCAAATTCACCTGCCTTGGATAGTTCCAGGGGGATCTGAAGGAAAAAAGGGACTGGAAGAAATGAAGGAGTGGCTTCCAATATCCTGGAATCTCCAGGATGAAAGGCACCAGCTCAGGGGGTCACCTCCAAGCAGAGCTGTCCTGGTCTTTGTCCCGTTAGTGGCGACTCAGTTCCTTTGAGTGGGAATCTCAAATTACTGCAAACCTGGCGGATCCGAGGGGAGAAGTGGTGGAAGGGACTGGAAATACAAATAACAGCCTCCAGGATAGAGAGAAAAAAAAAAAAAAAAGAGGTTCAGAGAACCTTTTTCTTTGGACGATCTGGGGAAAGAAGAGGGTGGAGGGTCAAGTGTAATGAAACAATGCAAGTTGAAGCGTTTTCCTTCCGAACCTGAAAAATAAATTGGTTTCGAGTTCATAAAATTTAGTGGGAGCCTGATGCAACACTAAGGGGAAAAATTTCTTTTAGTCCAAACTCTCTATTTTTGCAGGGAAAAAAAATATGTTTCCATGGAAAATTTTTTTTTTGGAGGGTTCTGTTCCACTGGCTTTAACCACTGGCATGTCCAAGGCTCTGCTTACAGTGCAGGAAAATGAGGGGAAATTGGGGGAAATGTCAAAGCAGCACAACCTGTTTGCAAGCCTTGGGATGAAAAAACGATCTGGAATATTCATGGATCAACGTCCTGATGGAGGGGGAAGGAGCTGTGCTGGTTGGTGGTGGCTGGACCTTCACAACACTTCCCACCACAAAGGGGCTGAGCAGCACCTGTGTCTTAAAAATCATGGAATTCCAACCCCCTGCCATGGGCAGGGACACTTTCCATTATCCCAGGTTGCTCCAAGCCCCGTCCAACCTCGACCTTGAACACTTCCAGGGATGGAGCAGCCACAGCTTCTCTGGAAAATCTGATCCAGGGCCTCCTCACCCTCCTGGATAGCTCAGAGCAGCTCATCCATTATTTTCAAAGGAAAAGTAAAACCTCCTAAAGGATGATTCATCTGGTTAAAAAAAAATAGGAAAGGGGATGGGAAAATGTGTGGATGATGAAAGGGAATGGGTTAAAAAAAACCAACAAAAATGCCCCCAAAGTGGTGATTTCCCCCTGTTGAGAGTGTGAGAGTGGTTTGAAAAACCAGCTTGGCTTGGAGGCAAAGGGAGAACAGTGAGACACACATCAAATGTCCGGAAAAAAACAGGAACAGAGGACATTGAATTTGCACTGGAATGGGAGAAAATCAGCGAGATGAGCAAAAAAGACGTGAGGCGTCGCTGGGCAGTCGAGCTGAGGCCAGCAAAGAGTTTAAACACTTTGGGAACAGAAGGAGCTGTAATAACCACGGTATTGATTCCTCCTTGGAAGGGAAATGTGCAAAGCAGGCATTTTCGGGAGATATTTGTTTTGTATTTGGGGGGGAGAAAAGCAGATTTGTTTCTGATTAAAGCGAAGGGATGGTTTGCAGGCTGGCATTAAGCGTAGGACAGACTAAATAGCCCCTCTTAAAAATCACTGAGCTGAAAGCAGGTCTTAACTGTATCCAAGTTCTATCTGTGCTTGTAGTTATATCCAAGTTGTATCTACATCCAAGTGTTTTCTAGGATGTGGCCAAGGAGGGGTGTTGGTTTTCCAGATGCCCTGAAGGGCTGGGAATTCCAAAGGACGAGGAGAAAACTGGTGGTAGAAAGGGGACGACTTGGTTAATTATGGCCTGCCATTGATTCCCGGGAAAATGAAGGAGCACCTCACCAGGACTGGATTAATAAAGAATTACAGGAACATGATGCTAATCAGCAGGGGGTTATGGGAAATCGGTCTTGTCAAATTAAGCAGCTTTTATAAACACAATTAGGGGAGGGAGGATAATTAAGCACCGGAGGAGCCTGCGGAGGGTTGTGGTTGAGCCTCCGGGGGGAGATGTTTAAATCCAGGAGTTTTGTTTAATAAAGTGTCATTTGTGAAGAACAAACAGGAGTTTTGTCCTTTTCCCGGAGAGATTGGAATCCCAAAGAGTTTACCCACAACCGCCACGACCGCAGAGAACGTTCCTGCAGGCCAGGGAAATTGTGATATCCAAATTGTGATTCCGTGGAAAATTTGGTCACAGGGGTGGGTTTTTTACCCTCAAAGAAAGAAACTCCAACGTGGCTCCTCACCATGATGGTTGGACTTGCCATCCAAAGGGAGAGTTGGAAGGTGTTTTGTTATTGTAGGGTTGCACCTCAGTCACGGTGATCAACCAGCTCCTGCAGGGATTTGTGTTGTCCTCGTGTCACCGGTGTCCCCCCATCCCTCAGCTGGAACAGAGAGCATCCAGCAATCTTTGTTTCATGTATGGACTTTTTTTCCCAAGATATTATGTCTGGAATTCCCAGACATCATGACTTGGCACTGGTGAGGCCACACCTCAACTCCTGGGCCTCTCAGGACTGAAAGGACAATGAGGGGCTGGAGCGTGTCCAGGGAAAGGAACGCAGCTGGGGAAGGGTTTGGAGCACCAGGAATGGCTGAGGGAGCTGGGGGGGTTCATCCTGGAGAAAAGGAGGCTCAGGGGGGACCTTCTCACTCTCCAAAACTCCCTAACAGGAGGTTGTGGTGAGGTGGGAGTTGATATCTGCTCTCCGTGATAGGACGAGAGGAAACGGCCTCAAGTTGTGCCAGGGGAGGTTTAATTTGGATATCAGGGAAAATTCCTCCCTGGAAAGGGTTGTAAGGCATTGGAATGGGCTGCCCAGGGCAGTGGGAGGGTCAAGACCCCTGGAGGTGGCACTTAGAGACATGGTCTGGTGGACACGGGGGCATTGGGTTGAAGGTTGGAACTTGATGATCTTGGAGGCCTTTTCCAGCCTTAACGATTCAGCAATTCCATGAGTCCATGTGGTGGTTGTTGAGTTAGGTTTTGTTCTGGGAAAAGTCTCGTATCCAAAGGCTTTGGTGTGTTTGAGAAGTTCAGCTGAAGGTGTGTCACTCACAGGGAAAGCCCAGGATGAGAAAGTCCGTGGTCAGCCTTGGAAAAGCACCACTGCGTGGACAAGGTTTTCCCTGTGGTGCCAGGGAATTGTTTTCCGTGGTTAACACAGGATTTTTTTTAGGATTGTAGACCCGTAAAATGGCGATCTGGTTTTTTGGGAAGGTAAAAAAGGGAGTGGAGGACAGATCTGATGGTCTCCTGGGGCCTGAGGTGAGAAGGTGTGATGACACGCTCTGCTCTGCTCCTTACCTGGAATCTTGCATCCAGCTCTGGATACCTCAACACAGGAAAGATGTGGAACTGTTGGAACGAGTCCAGAGGAGGCCATGGAGATGATCCAAGAGCTGAAGCCTCTCCGGAGCCAGGCTGGGAGAGCTGGGGGTGTTCACCTGGAGAAGGGAAGGATCCAGGGAGACCTGAGAGCCCCTTGCAGGGCCTAAAGGGGCTCCAGGAGAGCTGGAGAGGGACTTGGGACAAGGGATGGAGGGACAAGGACACAGGGAATGGTTTCCCACTGCCAGAGGGTTAGATGGGATACTGGGAGGGAATTCTTGGCTGGGAGGGTGGTGAGGGACTGGGATGGAATTCCCAGAGACGTTGTGGCTGCCCCATCCCTGGAAGTGTCCAAAGCCTGGTTGGAAGGGGCTTGGAGCAACCTGGGCTAGTGGTAGATGTCCCTGCCCATGGCAGAGGGTGGAACTGGATGATCTTTGAGTCCCTTCCAACCCCAAACATTCCATGATTCCATGATTCTATGACTACTTCAGACAGTGACTGAAGGGATTGGCTCTGTGGTGTTGGGCAATGTCCTCTGAAGGCATCCGAGATGGAATGGTCTCTCTTCCACAGGCTGCAGGATGAACATGTTTTAACCTCAGACTCCGTATTTTTGGCTGTGGTGGGGACATGGTTACTGACTGTGCTGGAATCATGGAACGTTTTGGGTTGGAAGGGACCTTAAGGATCCTCTCCTTCCAACCCCCTGCCATGGGCATGGACATCAGGGTTGTTCTAGAGTTGTCTGTGACTTTGGGACCACATCCCATGGGCTGAGACTGAAGGATCACCAGGAATATCAGGCCAAGTGAAAAGTCTCCTCTCAGTGGAGATGCTCTGTTTTATTTGGGCTGAGGAATCCACTTGAACCTTTCTAATTTGCCCTATTTTTATGTGGATCCTCTGAAGCCATCCAAGATGGAATGGTGCCTTTTCCACAGGCTGCAGGATGAACGTGTTTTAACCTCAGGCTCTGTATTTTCGGCTGTGGTGCACAAGTGGCTTCTGACTGTGCTGGAATCATGGAACGTTTTGGGTTGGAAGGGACCTTAAGGATCCTCTCCTTCCAACCCCCTGCCATGGGCAGGGACACCAGGGTTGCTCTAGAGTTGACTGTGACTTCTAGACCACATCCCATGGGCTGAGACTGAAGGATCACCAGGAATATCAGGTCAAGTGAAAAGTCTCCTCTCAGTGGAGATGCTCTGTTTTATTTGGGCTGAGGAATCCACTTGAACCTGTTTAATTTGTCTTGTTTGGATATGGGGATAATTTTGATTGTGTTTTATGGGCGCTGGGTTCATTTTGCTTCCTGTAAATCGTCCCTTTAGTTACTGAGGCTTCTGGGAAGTTGTAAATTCTCCCTCCCTTCCTCTCCACGGAGTTTACGTTGTTTTACAGCTTCATTAATAGGTTCTCTCCCTGCTCGGTTGATGAAAGTTATTGACCTAATCATAACCTATTAATTATGGCAGTAAATCCCCGCTCCTGGAAATGTTTTACTGGGCAAATGTTACTCGGAAAATCCGCGGGTTAAACTGCAGGTCCAAGAACTTTAAATCCACCCTTCGCCAGCCCCCCCGGTCGTGGAGCTTCCTCGGGAGAGGCTCGGGATGGTTCTTATCCAGGGAGGATTCCTAAATATTGGCTCTACGTGGTTGGGTCTAACAGGGCAATTGGGGTGTGTTCCATGTTCTTCTGCCTGGTAGAATCATGGAATCACTTCGGTTGGAAAAGACCTCTCAGATCAGTGAATCCAACCATTCCCAGCACTGACCATGTCCCCAGGTGCCACATCCACATGGCTTTTAAATCCCTCCAGGAATGGTGGCTGCACTAATTCCCTGAGCAGCCTCTTCCCGTGCTTGGGAACCCTTTCAGTGGAGAAATTTTTCCTGGTATCCAACTTAAACCTCCCCTGCTGCAACTTGAGGCCATTCCCTGTTTTCCTGTTTTTTACTTGGGGGAAAGAACATTTAATAAGCAATATACTGACTTCTGTCCCAGACTGCGGGACCATCAGAGGTGGAGGAATATTCCCAGGATCTTCCCAGAGAGGTTGTGGACTCCCCTGGAAATGTCCAAGGCCAGGTTGGAGCAATCTGGGATAGTGGAAGGTGTCTCTGCCCATGGCAGGGGGTTGGAAGTGGATGATCTCTAAGATCCCTTCCAACTCAAACCATTCCATCATTCTACAAAAGGCTTGGGATGAAAAAATCCCTGGAGATTTCACCCATCACCCACTGCCAACCTGCAAAGTCACTTCCAACCCAAACCATTCCATGATTCCACAAAAGGCTTGGGATGCAAAAATCCAGGGGGATTTCGCCCATCACCTACCAATGACCTTGGAGGTCACTTCCAACTCAAACCATTCCATGATTTCTCCAGGAAAAAAAGATGATAAAATATCACACAGCCTGATTTTGTGAGGGAGGTGTTTTTGTATCCCTTTAAGCCAGAGGAGAAACCTTTCTCT
>NW_016690482.1:354252-360336 GCF_001604755.1 Lepidothrix coronata | reverse complement strand
TGGGATACCTGACCACCAGCTTTCCACAGGGATCATTTTCCCTTGAACCCTCACTGATCTGCCTGTAGGGAAGTATCTGCTGCACCTTTGGGACAGTTTCCTTGGGCTCCCTCTGGAGCCACGAGCTGGAGTCCAGGACACATCTCACCTCACTCCTTCCCGTGCTTTTCCAGCTGAGTCAGCCCAGTTCTGAATACCTCAGCGGGGGGGGGAAAACAGTGCAGGGTTGCAGAATTAAAGACAGATGCAAGTTCTCCAGCCTGTTGGCTTGGAATTTTGGATATGGGAGTTCAAATGGAAAAGAGCAGCTTTCCTGTCCTGCTTGGATAACCCCCCCAAGGCTCCCCCGTTTCTCTGCTGCCATGGGAGAGACGAGGAGTTTTATTCCTCACGGACGATCCCAGTGCTGGAAGAGAGGATGAGGACCTGTTGGAGCAACTCTCCAGGAAGGTCAGCTTTCCTTAGCATCCCTTTTCCTGGCTCCAAACCAAGGATGAGCCTTGCAGGAGAGTGTGGGCCGAGCTATGAGGCTGCAGTGGGGAGAAGAGAAGCGTCAGAGCTCTGGGCACCCTCCAATCTGGACAGAAATCCAAGGTTTTTTTGTGGAAATTCCTCTTCCTTCTGGAATTAGAAGTGACTCCCAGCCCCAACCTCCAACTCTCTCCCAGCCCCCCTTTCACTGGTGACAATTTACTGTTAAATTAAACAATAATAATAGTTGGTAGCCAAAAATAGATGAATTGCTGACGAGGTGTTTTAGCAGATGCTGAAAGTCTTGTTCTGTGATTACTCATCTTTTTTTTTCCCCTCTGGATACCAAGGGATGAAATCACATTCTTCTGGAATTGCATGCTCCTGGAATTCTCACAGCACTGGAAAAGGGCAGGATTTGGCCCTGGGGGCACTGCAAGTGCCACCAAGTCTTTCAGAATTGTTCTTTCTAGGGGTGGAGAGAGGGAAAAACAAAGCCACTGGGAAAGGATTTTGGTCTCTGGGAGCGGGATGTTGGTCTGTGGAGCCCAGGGATGGGAAGGAAGGGATGGAAAGGGACAAGGTGGGAGCAAAAGGACAGATCCAGGCTGGTGGGACTGGGGGATAAGAGCAGAGTTGGTGTTGAAAACACTGCTCTGTGCCCTGTTTGCTGCTCCTGGGCTGAGAACTGTGCAGCTCTTGGCATGGAAATCACCAAAAAGTGGCTGCAAAGCACTGGCACGAAGGAAATTCTTCGTGTATCCGTAAGAAACCGTGTCCTCAGTACCTGTGACAGCTTGGGATCGTTCTCCTGACCCCCATGGGATGAATCCAAAGAACTCCATCCGTGCCAAGAGAGCCCAAGGGGCGACAAGGAGGGATGGGCTGGGAATGCGGCTGGAGGTCATGGCTCATCTTGGAGTTGATTCCTTGGAGATGTGCCCTCCTGCTGCTCCTCCCCCAGCACACCCCTCCCGTCCCCGAGCCTCCATCCCTCCCTGAGAGACTCCTTCCCATCCGGAAGCGGGACCGGCCGGCGCAGCCGAGCGCCAGGGCTGTGGAGAGATGAAATCAGAGCTGCCCCAGCTTGGGTTGCAGGGCCGGCTTTCTGTTGCCATTAATAATTCAGGGATCCCCTGGGGGTGGGAAGATGACATCATATCCCACCCTGTTCCCATCCCACCCTGCCTTTGCCTTCCCTCTTTCTCGTCCTTCTCCGGCAGCAAAGGAGTTGGGGACACCTTGGCACTACGTTGTGTGACCCTCCCCTAGAAACAGAATTCCCAATCCCTGTTATCCAGGGGTTTGGTCTCCCCTTCAGCCAATCCCTGTAAGGACAATAAACCCTGGGCATCATTCTCAGTCTCCAGCGTTTCCCTGGGGAGTTTGATCATCCTGCGATGGTTTTATCGGGTCGGTGAGAGCAGTTTGGTGTTGCCCTTCAGTGGAAGGGATTAGAGGGCAAAACCGTGGATAAAGATCCTAGAAAACTTCCTGGGAGAAAGCAAGGCCTGAGTCTCACGGCCAGAAGAGAGAAAGATGGTAAGGAAGGATCCTGCAGTGGGGAGCAGAGCTGGAAGTTTTTCCTGCTGGCTCATGGGTGGCAGTTTAGGACCTTCAGCTTCTGCCCGGTGTCACCTCCAGTCCTGGAGCACGGCCACCCTCGGGACATGCAACCAAACCTCAGGGAATGCCACTTTTTTGGGAGCAGAGGGGTGTTTACCCAACCAGGACATCGCCCCATGGCCTTTTTTCCCACAGGTTCAGTGCAAATCACGGCCTTTGGTGTCCAAGTCCACCCTTCTGGTGTATCAGCAGTGGGTTGGGAAACATCTTGGCAGGATCCAGAGGGGCCAACAGATCATGGAATCACGGAATCATACAGTGGTTTGGGTTGGGGGGGACCTTAAAGACCATCCAGTTCCAATCCCCTGCCATGGGCAGGGACACCTTCCACTATCCCAGGTTGCTCCTAGCCCCGTCCAACCTGGCCTTGGACACCTCTTGACATCTCCAAGCACTTTCTGAAAGCTTCGCCAGAGGAACATACCAAGGAAGGAACAGCTTTCATGGGAGAAGGCCAAAAAAACCTCTTTGTATGTGACTTGTTGAACACTTCCTGCATTTCGGAGACACTCAGATACCCCAATTTTATTCCCTATTTTCCCTTTTTTTCCCCTTCCTCTCTGCAAGGTGCATTTTTCCCGCAGTATCAGTTTCTGTGGGGCTTTTGGGATCAACCTGGGTCAGTTCAGCACCACCAGAAACCACCTGGCACCAACTCCAGCTATGGCACCAGTTAGATACTCCCAACAGCTGGATTTGCCCCAGGAGATGGACCTGAAGGATGGGTTTGAACCAACCTTACTGAAACCGTGACTGTGCTCAGCCCCACGTGTCCAAATCCCACCCTTTGGAAGGGTGATGGGACTCCAGCTGCTCTGAAATCCACATCTTGGTGCTTCCCAAAAGCTGGATGAGGAGTTGCTCTGGATTTGCAAAAGGCTTTGGAGCTGATGGCAAACACACCCTCATCCCTTCCTGGCCTCAAGCCCTTTCTTTGAAGTTTTATTTGGGAGAAAAGGAGTTTTCTGGGTGCATGGCGTGATTTTTGGGATGTCCTTCACAGGACTGGATGATCCTGATGAGTCCCTTCCAACTCAACACTTTCTGGGATCTGCCAGGCCCCTGCAACGAGGTGCCTCTACCCCACCTTTCAGCACATCCCTGCAGCTTCCAAAACATCCCAAATCCCCCTTATCCTGTCTTATTCTTCATCCTGTAGCTGCACAATTCCTGAATTGGGCCCTGTACATATAATTTTGCCCCCTATTTAATTTTCCCCATCCTCCTTTTTCTCTCCAGTGAAGGATTCCAAGTGTTAACCCCAAGAAACTCCACCTGAGGCATCTGATTTATCCCTCTCCTAACCCTGGCTTTATTTCCTGGGCTCGGTTCTAACTGCTGATGTTACCACCCCAGTTTAACTGGCTGATTTATCCACACTCACCTCCTCCCCACCCTGTTATTTCATGGCACGGGTTTTAAATGTTAATTTTAATAATAAAAGTTTTACGCCCCCGGTGCTTTTCCGCCCGTGCCGCGCTTGACACGGGGCCATTATTTCATTGCACGGGGGGTTTTAAAAGCTAATGTCATAATGCTGCTTTAATTGGGGGATTTATTCCTGCTCGGGCAGCTCCTGGAAGTGGTAGCAGGGAGGAGGAAATCGGTGGCTGGTGACAACGTCTCGCCCGGTGTTTGGTGGGAAGAGCTGGTTCCTGAAGCCAAAGCTGAGAAGGAGAAGGGCTGGTTTTCTCAAGGAGGTGTCCAAGGCTTCCAAAAGAAACGTGGTGCATCGTGTTCCATCATCCCTGATGGAGGGAGATGGAATAATGGGATTATTTAGGTTGGGAAACTCCTCTAAGACCAAGTCCAACAGTTAACCCAGCGCTGCCAAGGCCACCACTAACCCATGTCCCCAAATGCCACGTTTACACGTCTTATAAATCCCTCCAGGGGTACAGACTCCACCACTCTCCTGTTCCAGTGCTTGAAAACCCTTTTGGAGAAGAAATTGTCCTCAAACCCCAACCTAAACCTCCCCTGGGGCAACTTAAGGCCGTTTCCTCTTGTCTTATTGCTTCTTCCCTGGGAGCAGAGCCCGACTCCCACCTGGCTCCCCTCTTCTGTCAGGGAGTTGCAGAGAGCAAAAAGGTTCCCCCTGAGCATCCTTTTCTCCAGGATGAACCCCTCCAGCTCCCTCAGCTGCTCCAGACCCTTCCCAGCTCCATTCCCTTTCCTGGACATGCTCCAACCCCTCAATGTCTTTCTGGTCTGCATGGCAGGGTCTGCTCTCCCTGTGGCATAGGTGGGACGGTTGGAACAAATATTCCTGGGTATTCTGCCCCAGCTGAACATCAGGAAAGGGAATTTGAGGGCAGTAGGCCAAGGAGAAAGTCCATATCCAAAGGCTGGGGGAGTTGTACATCGTTATCCATCCGTCTGGACTCCCAGACCTGCTGCAGCTTATCCCAGGTCAGCTGGTGAGGGATAAAGGTTGGGATCATGTTAGATTGGATCTCAGGAAAAGGTTCTTCCCCCAGAGGGTGGTTGGGCACTGACCAGGCTCCCCAGGGCAGTGGGCATTTCCCAAACCTGCCAGAGCTCCAGGAGCATTTGGACAACGCTCTCAGGTCCAGGGTGAGATTGTTGAGGTGTCTGTGCAGGGCCAGGGGTTGGATTGGATGATCCTTGGGGATCCCTCCCAAGTCAGGACATTCTGAGTTTTAATGATTGTGTGAAATACAGGATTCAAGACACAACTGGGCCAAAGTGTGGAGCTGCTGGGCTGGGGACAAGGATCAGCACCAGAGGGGCTGGGTGGTGGCAACGGGGCTCGTTCACCTTTAGTGGCTCGACCCAAAGATCTCCTGAGTGGCTGCTGAGGGTGATTGGATTGCTGTGACAGGAACTGGGGAGTTGCTGATGCAGAGAACAAGGGTCCTAAAGCTGCACTGCCAGCAAAACGCCACCTCAATGTGTCAGCCGGCGGCAAGGAGAACCTCTGCCTCCCCAGCGTCAACCAGGCTCGAGATCAGGCTCGGGATGACCTTCCTCTGCCTCCAAACAGGCCAAAACCCAGTTTTAATTCCATCAGAGAGGACCCAGACTCTTTCCTGTGAGTTGCTGTTAAGTGGTGCCTGTTTTTGGGAACCCACTGCCCCCGGCACTGAGGACGGAGGGAGAAGGTTCATGTGAACCACCACAACCCCTCCAACATGGTTTCCACTGGCCTTGAGCCACCTGGATGTGGCCTGGCCATGAAAAACATCCCTGACCTGATTTATTTGCTGCTGGAGGTGCAGAAAGAGGCCACAGGAGGTGTCTGAGCACCTGCAGATGCGACAGAACAGTTTTGAGACACCAGAAAAAAAGGGTCACACCCGTTCCTCTGGTGGCACAGCTGGACCCTGTGCCCGAAGCACCCACCTGGGCATCAACAGAGTCGTGAAAACAAGGCTGAGCTCTTTGCCTTCCGGCGACCTCTGTGTTATTTGCTGTCAACATCAGAAACAAAGCTCTGCTTTGGATCCCTTTCCTCTTTTTTCTTTGTTTTCCCTCAGATTAAGAAATTCTCCCATTACCAGAGACACTTAAAACTCAATTGAATAAACACCTCGGGCACTTCTTTCTCGCTATCAGCCCGAGGTGAAAAAGAAAAAAAAAAGAGGAAAAAAAGGAAGAGCCAAACCAGCAGAAAAAGTAAATGTTCGATGGGATAAATGGAATAAATACCAATAATGCTCGTTTCCATCCTTCTTTTTTGGGCTCATCCAGCTTATCGTGCCGAGATAGCGAAAATCCAATTGAATTTTAATAAAACGACGGGGCCCCCATTACCAAAAATACAACGGAGAGGCCAGAAAGGGCCCCTGACTTCAAATCGATGCCGGCAAAGACGGGCGACATCATCAAAGTTATATTAGCCTTAATAGTCAATTCATTAATGAAATCTCCCGGTTATTTAAAACAAAAAAATAAAATAAAAAAAAGGCTTTGGAGGGTTGGGGGTTTTTTTGTGTGTGTGTGTGTGTGGTTTTTGTTTCTTTC
>NW_016690482.1:344868-350764 GCF_001604755.1 Lepidothrix coronata | reverse complement strand
GAAACAGCCATCTGGAAGGTGAAAAACAAACCCAAAGCAACAGGAGAGTGTAGAAATTTGCTGTCCTGCTCAGCACAGAATGTGGATTTTTTGAAGGAGAAACCAGTGCCTCCTGTTCTGTTCATGGAATTACATCCCCTGAGGGAGGTCCTGGTTTCCCAATAAATTGGATTTCCAGCTGGATAACAGGGTGAATCCAGGATGTAGAACAGAGGTGGGAAAACGTAGGATTCACCTTAAAACAGAGATGGGACAAGGCAGTGGGTTCATGACCAGGCTTGGGAGCTTCAAGAATTCCCATATTCCAGAGATTAGGAATAACTGAGGATCCCAAATGGCATCTAGAAACAGCCATCTGGAAGGTGAAAAACAAACCCAAAGCAACAGGAGAGTGTAGAAATTTGCTGTCCTGCTCAGCACAGAATGTGGATTTTTTGAAGGAGAAACCAGTGCCTCCTGTTCTGTTCATGGAATTACATCCCCTGAGGGATGTGCTGGCTTCCCAATAAATTGGATTTCCAACTGGATAACAGGGTGAATCCAGGATGTAGAACAGAGGTGGGAAAAGGTAGGATTCACCTTAAAACAGAGATGGGACAAGGCAGTGGGTTCATGACCAGTCTTGGGAGCTTCAAGAATTCCCATATCCCAGAGATTAGGAATAACTGAGGATTCCAAATGGCATCTGGAAACAGCCATCTGGAAGGTGAAAAGCAAGCCCAAAGCAGCAGGAGAGTGTAGAAATTTGCTGTCCTGCTCAGCACAGAATGTGGATTTTTTTAAGGAGGAGCCAGTGCCTTCTGTTTTGTTCATGGAATTACATTGCAAAGGGCTGTTGGGGATAATTCTGGATATTTGCAGGACTGTGATACAGGTGTGGGTTTAATAAACTAGAAGCTTATTGTGCAGCCTTTCCCGACCCAAATACTCCAAGGATTGGAGGGAAAACAGTTCTGCAAAGCTCTGCCTTGGCTTTGGGCCTGGAAATGAGGAAGAGCATTAACTCGGATGCGTCGGAGGCAGGGCCTGGCACAGGGAATTTTGTTAAGTACTTAATGGACACAGAATTTGGGCAGCCCTGTGGCACCAGCTCCTGCTAACTCAGGGATTTCAGCGTTCCCGTGGGATTCAGGCTCGGATAGAAGCACTCGGAGAGCAGACACCCTCTGGATGAGCGCTGGGATGGCTGTGGGGGATGGAAAACGTGGATGCTGGAGGGTTATTAACTCAGACACGGGGAATTCTGCCCTGCCCTTGGCATCATTAGCATTCCCTGCTCCGTGTTCTTCCCGCTCCTGTGGCATCCTTGGCTGGCATCCCTCTTTCCTCACTCTGGGAGAGCTAATGAGGTCAAACCCCTCGGTGGGAAGCTGATAACAAGGAATAATTCCTGGATTTCCGACTCAGCAGAGGTTGGTGCCACTGGAGGAGTGACATTGTTTATAAAAAAATCCCCCTTTGTGGCCAAATCTTTAAGGATTCCCCCGTCCTGCTTTGCCCTCCCTCCTTATCCCGTCGTTCCCTGACATTCCCAGCGTGGAGCAGCCGGGGAATAATAAGTGAACCTTCCTGCTTTGGTCTCCCAGGCTCTGCTGGAGGCTGAGGGAGGTTAATAACCCACCATGGCTGGAAATATCGAGGAAGGAGACAGGGAAAAAAGAGCTACATCCCTGATCTGACGGTGGAAAATGATGAAAAACGGGAGATCTGATTCCTTCTCTCTGGTGCTCCCTGTAGGAGCAGCTTCCAGGCCATTCATGAAGGGAAAACTGCAAAGATTATCACTGATATCTTGGAGATTGGTTGGATAAATCCAGGCTGCAGAGGGCCAGGTCTTGTGGCTGCCATGGAACACGCCGGGTCCGTTGAGGGAGTCGATCCAATTTGCATCCATAAAGCTGATCTGGGGGGCTTGGATGGGTTTGGAAACACGTGGAGTGGAGACACTTTTAGCTCATCACTCCCTGTCTATCTGGACTCCCAGCCTTGCTGCAGAGTGTCCCAGGTGAGCTGGATAAAGCTTGGGATGATGCAAGGTTGGATATGCATCATGGATATGGATATGCTGGAAAAAAAATGGGATGATGCAAGGCTTCCATTTGGGGGTTGGGAGCATGGAAAATCTTCCTGGGGGAGCAGGAATGTGGAGTCATTTATTAAACGACTCCCAGCAAAGTCTGTGGGAGATTTAAAAGGATGCAGATGAGTTTATGGGTCATGGAATCACAAAATATCCTGAATTATCCAAAAGGATCATTGAATTCAACTCCTGGCCTTGCACAGGACAATTCCAACCATCCCAGGTGCCCCAGAGCAAATGCTCCTTGAGCCCTGGCAGTGCCATGACCACTTCCCTGGGAAACCTGGAACATATTCCAGTGCCAAACCACCCTCTTGGGGAAGAACCTTTTCCTAATATCCAACCTAAACCCCCTTTTCCTAATATCCAACCTAAACCCGCTCTAACACGACTTTAGGCCATTCCCATGATAAGTCATCCAGGATGGAGCCAGAGGTTGCTCTTGGAAGCCTTCACCTGGATAACCTTGAGATGCTTGAAAAGGGTTGGAATGCTTCCAAAAACTCAGAGCAGGAGAGGAAGAGTTTTTCCCATGACAAGTTACAAATAGAAATCCTTCCGATTTTTAATTTTTTTAACTAAAAATCTCATCTTTTTTCCATGAGTTTACTACAAAAAACCTGTGCTCCAAGCTGCCCTTCCTTGAAGGAATGAAACAGAGATTTCCAGAGGTCCCATCCAGAATCATAGAATCATCGAATCACAGAATCAGCTGGGTTGGAAAAGACCCCTGAGATCCTCAAGTCCAACCCTGGATCCAACCCCATCGTGGTTCCCATCTCATGGCACTGATGCCACATCCAGTCTCACCTTAAATACCTCCAGGGACAGTGACTCCACCCCCTCCCTGGGCAGCCCATTCCAATGGCTGATTACCCTCTCTGGAAAGAATTTCTTCCTGATATCTAACCTAAACCTCCCCTGGCACAGTTTAAGACTGAGCCCTCATGTCCTACTGCTGGTTCCTGGGAGCAGAGCCTGACTCCCCCCCGGCTCCTCCCTCCTGTCAGGGAGTGCAGAGAGTGAGGAGGTCTCCCCTGAGCCTCCTCCTCTCCAGGCTCAGCCCCCCCAGCTCCCTCAGCCTCTCCTCATGGTAATTGTGCTCCAGACCCTTCCCCAGCCTCGTTGCTCTTCTCTGCACCTGCTCCAGCCCCTCCATGTCCTTCCTGAACTGAGGGCCCAGAGCTGGACACAGCACTCCAGGTGAGGCCTCACAGGGGCAGAATCCCTTCCCTGCTCCTGCTGCCACACTGATCTCAATCCAGGTCAGGATCCATCGGCCTTCTTGGCCACCTGGGCACACTCTGGCTCCTGTTCAGCTTCCTGTCCATCCACACTCCCAGCTCCCTTCCTGCCTGGCTGCTCTCCAGCCACTCTGTCCCCAACCTGGAGCTCTGCATGGGGTTGTTGTGGTCAAAGTGCAGGACCTGGCACTTGGCCTTGTGGAACCTCATCCCGCTGGAATCAGCCCATGGATCTAGCCTGTCCAGGTCCCTCTGCAGAGCCCTTCTGCCTTCCAGCTGATCCACACTCCTGCCCAGCTTGGTGTCATCTGCAAATTTGCTGATGGTTCACTCCATCCCCTCATCTAAATCATCACTAAAGACATTAAACAGGACTGGGCCCAGCACTGATCCCTGGGGACACCACTGGTGACCGGATCCCAACTGGATGCAGCTCCATTCCCATCACTCTCTGGGCCTGGTCCTCAGCCAGTTCTTAACCCAGCCCAGAGTGCCCCTGTCCAAGCCTTTTCCAGGATTATCCTGTGGGAGATGGTGTCCAAGGCTTTGCTGAAGTCCAGACAGACACATCCACACCTTCCCTCATGCCCCAGGCGGGTCACCTGGTCATAAAAGGAGCTCAGGTTGGTCAGACAGGACCTGTCCCTCCTACACCCATCCTGGCTGGATCTGATCCCTTGTCCATCCTTTGGGTGCCATGGGAATGCACTCAGGATGATCTGCTCCATAACCTTGCCAGACAGTGAGCTCAGGCTGACGGGCCTGGAGATTCCCAGGTCCTCCTTCCCGCCATTTTTGTGTAATCATCCCTGGGAATGTGAAGAGGAAAGAAAGGTGTCAAAGGTTGTTTTGGTTTCTTTTTTGGAAACTCTTGTGGCGTTAAAGTTTCCTCTTGTCTCTCCTCCTCCAAATTCCAAAGCCAAAGTCAAGTTTGGAGCCCAAACAGAGCAGGAATGCAAAGGATGCTGGAAGGGAACCAGCCTTTGGAACTGTTCTGCCGCTCAAGGAGAATCCAGGGGGGAAAAACTCCGGCTTTTCCTCTATTCCTTTGGCTCCATTGGCTGTGGGAAAGGGGTGGGAGCAACCACCCTCCCCCGAGGGCTGGTTGGATTTGGGATGTGACGCCCAACACTGGCCAAACCGTGATGTTTTATCCCTTGATCCATCCCAGAGGGGTGTCCTTAGGAAGGAGGAACATTGTTATTGTCATTTTGGCCTGGGCTGGAGCTGTTAAACGACGGAGGATTCACGGATTGTTTTTAATTTCCTCAAATAATGGGCTCAATTTGGTTTTTATCAGCAAATAAAGGGCCTTTCTCACTGTTTTTTTGGTCTCTTGCTGCCTGACCCTCCTTGGTGGAGCAGCGCTGAAATGCTGGGATGCTGCTGGAATGGCTGGGAAACAGCAGAGATTTGGGGGTTACCCCAAATCCATGTGGTCACCAGGGCCAGGGATGTGACTCTGTTGTCCTTTTACCCCTCTAGGTGATGGATTGGGCTGATGAAGCACCTTAAAAAGCCAGGAGAAACCAGGGAAAGTGGAATTTTATGCCTGGCCCACCCTGTCTCCCAACCCATCTTCACCAACACACACCAAAAATAACTGAACCCCAAAATAAGTGTGACATGTTCCTTGATTTCCACCAAATCCAGAAAAAGGGATGGGAATTGCAGGGAAGGGAATGACTTTCCTGTGAGGTTTGCAAAAAAAAAAAAAGGGTTTTTGGGGGCAGAAAAATGAGCCTTCAATAGAGGCCAAGGGTCTCTGAGGGCACTTGGAGACATCAGAGGAGAGGGCAGGGTCTGGAAAAAATCACCAAAATTCACTTTTCCACAACAGGAATTTCTACTGGGGGCAGGGAGGGTTGGAGATAAAAGGAAAGTGTGAAGAAGAACAAAAAGAAAAAGAAGGAAAAAAAATAAAAGAAGGAAAAAAATTAAAAAAAGGAAAAAAAAACTGAAAGAAGGAAAAAATAAAAGAAGGGAAAAATAAAAGAAGAAAAAGTAAAAGAAGGGCAAAATAAAAGAAGGGAAAATATAGAAGTAGAAAAAAATAAAATAAGGGCAAAATAAAAGAAGGGAAACATAAAAGAAAAAAATAAAAAAAGGCAAAAATAAAAGAAGGAAAAAATAAAAGAAGGGAAAAATAAAAGAAGGAAAAAATAAAAGAAGAAAAAATGAAAGAAGGAAAAAAAATTTTAAAAAAGGAAAAAATAAAAGAAGGAAAAACATAAAAGAAGGAAAAACATAAAAGAAGGAAAAACATAAAAGTAGAAAAAATAAAAAAAGGGAAAAAATAAAAGAAGGACAAAAATTTAAAAAAAGGAAAAAATGAAAGAAGGAAAAAAATTTAAAAAAAGGAAAAAATGAAAGAAGGGAAACAATAAAAGGAGGGAAAAAAATAAAAGAAGGGGAAAAAACAAAAGAAGGAAAAAAATAAAAAAAGGAAAAAAACCCAGGAAGGTTCAGAGGAAAGATGAAAATTTTTAACCCCTGTATCTCCTCTTTTCCTCCCCGTGCTTTTCCCGTGCAAGAAACTGGGATGGCTGGAAAACAAAGGGTTGGATTTCCT
>NW_016690482.1:313995-340783 GCF_001604755.1 Lepidothrix coronata | reverse complement strand
CTGGAGCTGGAGCTGGGATGCTCCGTGGAGTGAGTGTGTGTGTGTGTGTGTGTGTGATGGAATTCAGGCCAAGCGTTCCGGAATTCCGCCGCCCTCAGCACTAAATAGCAGCAGGAGCAGCAGGATTGCAAAAGGGCTGGAGGAGATGAGAAAAGCAGGGATGTGTGGAATGGCACATTCCAAATGTTGCTTCCGATTCCCGCTGCCGACAAAGCCGGGCCCGTCCTGGCCTCAGCCCCTTCCTTGGATCCTGCCTCGGGATACGGGGAGTCCCTCCAAAAAATCTCCGTCATAAAATCCATCATAAAAATCAGGTCGTGTGACATTTTATTAATTTTTTCCCAATGGAAATTGTAGAATCATGGAATGGTTTGAGTTGGAAGTGACCTCCAAGGTCATCGGTAGGAGATGGGTGGAATGCCCCTGGATTTTTGCATTCCAAGACTTTCATGGAATCATGGAATAGTTTCGGTTGACTTCCAAAAAAAAAAAAAAACCCATCATGAAAATGCATCAGAAAAATCCATGTGGAATATTTCATTATTTTTTTCCCTGTGGAAATTGTGAAATGATGGAATGGTTTGGGTTGGAAGTGACCTCAAAGGTCATCAGTAGGTGATGGGTGAAATCTTTATGGATTTTGCAGACAGATTTTTGCATCCCAAGCCTTTCATGGAATCATGGAATGATTTGGGTTGGCATCCATAAAAATCTCCATCATAAAAATCCATCATCAAATCAGGCTGTGTAATATTTTATCATCTTTTTTTCCTGGAGAAATCATGAAATGATTTGAGTCAGAAGTGACCTTGAAGTCATCAGTAGGTGATGGGTGAAATCTCTCTCGATTTTTGGGGATTTTGTGCATCCCAAACCTTTTAGAGAATCATGGAATGGTTTGGGTTGGAAGTGACCTCAAAGGTCATCAGTAGGCGATGGATGAAATCTCCAGGGATTTTTGCATCCCAAGTCTTTCATAGAGTCATGGAATGGCTTGGGTTGGCATCCAAAAAAACCTATAAAAATCCATCACCAAATCAGGTTGTGCAATATTTTATTAATTTTATTCCTGGAGAAATCGTGGAATGGTTTGGATTGGAAGTGACCTTGAAGGTCATCAGTAGGTGATTCGTGAAATCTCCAGGGATTTTTGCATCCTAAGCCTTTCATGGAATCATGGAATCGTTTGGAATGGCATCCAAAGATACCTCCATCATAAAAATCCCTCAGAAAATCAGGTTGTGTGATATTTTATCATCTTTTTTCCTGGACAAATCGTGGAATGGTTTGAGTTGGAAGTGACCTCAGAGGTCATCAGTAAGTGATGGGTGAAATCCCCCTGGATTTTTGGGGATTTTTTGCATCCCAAACCTTTTAGAGAATCATGGAATGGTTTGGGTTGGAAGTGACCGCGAAGGTCGTCAGTAGGAGATGGGTGGAATGCCCCTGGATTTTTGCATTCCAAGCCTTTTGTAGGATGATGGAATGATTTGTGTTGGAAGTGACCTCAAAGGTCATCGGTAGGTGATAGGTGAAATCCCCTTGGATTTTTGGGGATTTTTGCATCCCAAACTTTTTAGAGAATCATGGAATGGTTTGGGTTGGAAGTGACCTCCAAGGTCGTCGGTAGGTAATGGGTGAAATCCCCCTGGATTTTTGCATTCCAAGCTTTTCATAGAACCGTGGAATGGTTTGGGTTGGAAGTGATTTTGCAGGTTGGCAGTGGGTGGTGGGTGAAATCTCCAGGGATTTTTTCATCCCAAGCCTTTTGTAGGATGATGGAATGGTTTGAGTTGGAAGGGTCCTTAAAGATCATCCACTTCCAACCCCCTGCCATGGGCAGAGACACCTCCCACTATCCCAGATTGCTCCAACCTGGCTTGGAACACTTCCAGGGATGGAGCAGCCACAGCTTCCTGGGAAAACCATTCCAACACCTCACCACTCTCCCAGGGAAAAATTCTTCCCAATATCCCACCTAAATCTCCCTCCTTCAGCTTAAATCCTTCAACTCCAGCTTTTCAGCTTGAAATTCCAGCTTCTGGAGTCGCAGGATTTCCCTTTTATTCCACTGTCCTCCTGACTCTGTTTGTTTTTCCTTCCCATCCAGCAGAAAAACTGCAAGACATGATGGCAAATATTGGGATATTGGGACTGGAGTCATTTCCCTCCTCAATTTTAGCTCTGGGAACTGTTTTTTTTCCTTCAAACAACTTTTTGCAATGTTTTTAACCCTCAATCCCCGACTCTCATCTCTCCACTGCCCGAAATTTGTCCCCCCTTGGAGAAAAAATTGGGAAAACCTTCCTTAGAGATGCAGTTTGGACCCATCTTGGTGTTTTTGGAAGCTGGGCCTTTGGGGTAATGCCACAAAACGCCACTCCAATCTTTTTTTAGAGGCAATTTTCCAACAGAAAACATCTCCTTGTCACCACAAAAATATAATAAATACATATAAAATATAAATATATAAATATATAAATATAATAAATAAGTGATCTTGGGATGAGGCTGACTGTGGTGATTTAGGGGTTGGTTTTTTTTGGTGTGAAAATTATTGAATGAGTCATTTAAAGTGTCTTTGCTCTGCTTTTAAAGCAGCCAAACATTTTTTAATGCCAGGGGAAAAAATCCTGGTGCAGCTCTCCCTGGTTTCTTCCCAGTGTTTGGGGTTAAACCCTGGGATTTAATAACAGATTGGATTATAAAGTTGAGATTTGGGCCGTGGCAGGAGTTGCAAGCAGAGTAAAATGGCATTTTCCAGCTCAGGCAGCTGCTCCCAAAATAATTCCAGGCTTCCTGGTGGTTTTTCCCTGCTCTTCTCGTAGCAACATATATATTTTTAAAAGATATATTTATTATTATTATTATTATTATTATTCTTTTTAATTTAGATTTTATGTTTCTTTTTTTCTTTACACATGTGCACTCGTGGACAGGAGAGGGATCCCAGGCAAAGTTGATTAATGACCATCAAATGGATTAATTGGGAAGAAATGTGTCCCTCTGAAGCTGCTGCCTTGGGGCTCTCAGATCCCAAAATTCATGGATGAAGGAAAAAGGACTTCCCTTTCCGGGTGGTTTGAAGCCCTGCTGCCTTGCAAGAAGAAAGCAGGCTTTTATTATTCCTTCAGCAGGGTCGTCAGTGCTTTTTTTTGGCCTAAAAATATCGATATTCCAGCAGTTTTCCGGCTGGGCGCTCGCCTTAAATAAAAATATGGGAGTCCCGGGCAGAAAACAGCCCAGAACTCCGACGGAAAATAACATTCCCTGGGGATTTTGCTCCTAAATGAGGTGGAGCTGAAAGGAGGGAACACCAGGAGAGGACAGAGGGCATGTCCCTGTTTATCCCCACGGCCTCGGAAGCCAAACCTGCTGAGGGAATAGAAAAGAATTCCTCAGTTCCCAATAATCAATTTGCGCCGCCATCCTTCACCTCCTTTGGGCAGAACAAACCCAAAGGGCCTTTCCCAGGAGGGAAATGTGTCCCAAATTTTAGTGGGAGGCTCCGAGTTCACTGGAAGAAGCCTCAAAATCAAGGGTTTTATTTGAGTATCGGCAGAAACCGGACAGAAAATCCTCGGGAAAAACCTGCAGGGAAATATCAGAGCCCAAAACTACTTTGGAAAGTGTGAATTTATTCCTGTGGCAGCTCAGCATATCATTATTATTTCTGAGCAGGGTGTGGACCGGGGGGTTTTTCTGTCTCCTTTCCTTAAGGACAAGGAGGAGGCAGAGATTTGGGAGAGGGTTTTCCTCCACCTGCCACGCGCGGGATTCACGTGCCTGTTCATTCCAGAGTGTGTAAAAACCAAACCAGGAAAGAACTGTGTGTTCTTATCGTAGGTTTATTGCATTTCCTGACGTTCTTCTCCCGTGACAGCGGAGAGTTTGAAGGGAAAACTGTTTTCCCGGCAGCGAAATCCCTGTTTCTTCTGCGGCTCTGATGGAATTCCTACCAATTCACAGCCACTTCTCACTCGCCCCCCTCCCCCCCCCCCCCAATAAATTCCCCGATTTGAAAAGGCAAAGGCAGAGGTTGGAGCCAGGAATATTTGCATCAGACACACACACACACGCCTGTTTATCCCTCCCGGCCCGGTGAGAGACACCGGCGTAAAATCGGGAACGAATCCATGGATGTCAGCACTTTCCCATCCCTATAAAGGCGATCCCTATAAAGGCTCAGCTCCAGCCCAGCCCCCTCTCTCTCCCGCTCCGCCGGGATGCGCCCCTGGAAAAGGAGACGAGGGAGCCGGAATTTTAAATCCCAGGCATCGCAATTACCCCACGTCGAGCCTGTTTATTGAGCCCCGTCTCGCCTAAACCCGGCACTATCCCTTTAAGGCTCAAACTCCCGCCTAAGTTTTATTTAAAGACGGAGCCCCCTGCGAGCAGCTGGAGCGCTTTTCCCGAGGTATCCGCAGCTTTTGCTCCTCTTCCCGAGCCCCGCGTCCCTGCTGATGGGCTGATCGATGACTCATCAAATCTTAATGCGAGTTTTAACTCAACTGTGGCATCTTAATCAGAGCCTTGACTGCCAAGTGTCGGCCCCATCGACTTGGGGGGGAGTGGGACAAATGATCCCATCGACTGATGCCCGGGAAGAGCGTTTCCACGAGCCGCAGCTGCCGTCTAGTGGCTGCGGGAGAAGAAGATGGGGTTTTTTTTGGGGGTGGAAAAGGCTCTTGGAGGGGTTGGGGGAACGGCGGGATGCGAGGTAGGATCCTCAGTCCTTTAGGAGGGGATTTAGGGTGTGAGGAGCTTTCCCGTGAGCTCGGCTTTGCTGGGAGTGTTGGAGGAGCCGGGAGCACGTGGAACAGGGTGGAGGGACACCAAAGTCTGCCCGTGTGTAGTTGTCCAGGTTTTTGGGATGCCAGGGGAGGAGAAAGCCCAAGAGGGGCACCGAATGGCACCACAGGAGTGGAACAGGGTGTAGGGAGCGCTGGGGGTGTTTGTATTCCATAGGAAGCTCATCACAGAGGTGTAGGGA
Organism: Lepidothrix coronata; assembly: GCF_001604755.1. Lineage (NCBI taxonomy): Eukaryota > Metazoa > Chordata > Aves > Passeriformes > Pipridae > Lepidothrix > Lepidothrix coronata. The sequence continues at coordinate 335,790 of NW_016690482.1, read as the reverse complement.
TGGATTAGCAGATGACAGGGTGGGTGCTGGAGGATGTTTGGGTGGCCAGGGTGAAAAATGAGTTTATTTGGCCACATTTTGTGTGCCTGTGGGGGTGTGTGAGGGGAAGCTCCTGCCAGCACCCCCAGGACTCCAAAATCTGCCCATGTGTAGCTGTCCAGGTTTTTGGGATCCCAGGAAAGGAAAAACCTCAAGAGAGGCACTGCCTGGGAACCTGGGAGAGGCCCAAGGTGGAGGGATCATGGAGGGGTTGTATCCCATGGGATTTACACACAGGTGAAGGGCTGGAGTAGCAGATGACAGGGTGGGTGCTGGAGGATGTTTGGGTGGCCAGGGTGGAAAATGAGTTTATTTGGCCACATTTTGGGGGTTTCTGTGTGTGCCCGTGGGGGTGTGTGAGTGGAGGCTTCTGCCAGCACCCCCAGGGCTCCAAAATCTGCCCATGTGCAGCTGTCCGGGTTTTTGGGATCCCAGGAAAGGAAAAGCCCCAGGAGAGGCACTGCCTGGGTCTGAGGACACAGGGCAGGGCTGGATATCCTGGACAGGGAATTCTCCAGGAGTGCAAATCATCCCTGTGCCAGACCCAGCAGAGCCCAGTCCCCACATGCCTCGCAAGCCTTTTCTGGGCTTTTTTTAGACTTCTTCTTTTTTTTTTTTTCCCCCTCAATAGCATCAATTCCAAAAGCTGCTTAAAGGAAACAACAAAGAAAAAGCTGACACAGACCTGAGCCGGTGAGAGGGAGCAGGTCGGGATTGCTGGAATCCTCTGGCTGCCAGGAATGTTTATATCCAAGCCTGTCTCGTGTTCTAACGAGCCCTGTGCCCTCCAGGCACTTTTCCTACAAAGCTGGAGACCTGAGGCAATTTTTTGGGGAGGGAGAAGGATTATCAGGCAGCAGGTCCAGCTCTCCCAAAGGAGCTGAGAGCGGGATGTGCCGTTTCCCTGCCTGACCCTCCCCGTTGGATACAGAATCAGCTGAGGGCCGAAAAATTTGGAATTCAGGTACTTCAGGGAAGTGCTGCCGAGCAGGAGGGATGTGTCTGGGATTCTGGGGGGGTGTAATACCTGGAAGAAGGATTAATTTGTTTTTTTTAAGGCTGAGATGATCCCTGCAGGATGTTCCAGAGAGATCCCAGCTGCTGCTTCAGTCCAGAGGGGTTTATGGGATTGGGCTGTGTCCTGTCTGGAGCCAGGAGGAGCCCTGCAGGAGGTTTGGTTTTGTTTGGAGAGGCACAAACATTCCCCAAATCACCCCTTTTCCTTCCCTGACACCCAGGGGAAGACTCAAGGCCTGAGGTTGTCCATAGCAACATTCCTTTTCCACCAATTCCTTTTCCACTCGTTCCATTCCCGCCCATTCCATTCCTTTTCTGCCTCCTCCACGGTCACCAAACATCCCTAAGAAGGTGAAGCCATTTGTTAGTCACAGGTTTAAACCATCCCATGGGATTTTTCCTTGTAGGACTGAGGCCTGCAGGGTGGTGGGATGGTTGTGTGGGAAGGGAGAAAAGAGGGAAAGCACCAGTTTAAACCACGCCATGGGATTTTTCCTTGTAGGACTGAGGCCTGCAAGGCTGTGGGATGGGGATATGGGAGGAGAGAAAAGAGGGAAATCACCAGGATTCACAGGTTTAAACCATGCGATGGAATCTTTCCTTGTAGGACTGAGGCCTGCATGGTGGTGGGATGGGGATGTGGGAGGGGAGAAAAGAGGGAAAGCAACGATTTAAAGCATCCCATGGGATCTTTTCCTGCAAGACTGAGGCCTGCAAGGTTGTGGGATGATGATGTGGGAAGGGAGAAAAGAGGGAAAGCACTGGGATCCACTGGTTTAAACCATGCCATGGAATCTTTCCTTGTAGGACTGAGGTCTGCGAAGTTGTGGGATGAGGATGTGGGAGGGGAAAAAAGAGGGAAAGCCCTGGGATCCATTTGTGAGGAGGGCAGGGAGCTGTAGTTGCTGCAGATTGTGTGAAGAGAACAATGTGAACTTGGGGCCCACCACCAGCACTGAGGTCTGAACACTCCAAGTGGGACCAGGGCCTGTTGGTTTTCCTTGTGGAGCATCTCTGGAGCTCGAGGATGTCCATTTGCCTGAAGAGGGAGAGATGAACTCTGCTAAAACTCCTCAAACCACCCCTTCCTACGTCCTTGTTGATAAAATCCCCCACCAAAGACCTTGACAGGCAGAGGAGAACAGGCAGAGAAGGTGATTCCTGGAGCTTCCCCAGGAGGGAAATGAGTCCCCTGTGATGCCTTGGGCTGGTACTTTATGGCTTTCACAGGTTTAGGGCATTTCTGCAGCACTGGCTCAAGTTCCCAACACCCCAATTTGAAGGGTTGGGAACTCCAGTTAGAAACAGCTCCATGAGGGGAGGATGGGATGGTGTCCAAGGAGCCAAAGGCAACACGGGCACTCCCCAGACTTCCAACTTCACTGATTTATGAGAGCAGAATTGTGGAATGGTTTGGGTGGAAAGGGACCTAAAGATCACAGAATTCCAACCCCGTGCAATGGGACACCTCCCAGTATCCCAGGTTGCTCAGAGCTCTGGCCAACCTGGCCTTGGGCACTTCCAGGGATGGGGCAGTCACAGATTCCCTGGGCAACCTGTGCCAGGGCCTCCCCACCCTCCCAGGGAAGAATTTCTTCCTAATCTCCAATCTAAACATTTTCTCTTTCAGTTAGAAGCCATTCCCTTGTCCTGTTGCTCCAGACCCTTGGAAAGAGTCTCTCCCATCTTTTTGGGCTACCTTCAGGCTACAGTTAGTTCTCCCCAAAGCTTCCCTTCTCCAGGCTGAACAATCCCAGCTCTCCCAGCTTTTCCTCCCAGCAGAGCTGCTCCATCCCTCTGATCATCCTGGTGCCTCCTCTGGACTGGCTCTGACAGCTCCATGTCCTTCCCGAGCTGGGAATCCCACAGCTGGAAGCAACATTCCAGGTGGGATCTCACCAGAGCAGAAAGGGCCAGAGCCCTCTTTCCAATGGTGGCCCTAAGCAATTCCAGTGGGAAAATTCAGGAGAGGACAAACCTCTCCTAACAACCTCCCAGGCTCCAGGGGATTTCCTGAGCCTGTTGTCACTTGTCCATCTAATAACTTCCAGGAGATCTCTTTTCCAAGGATGTGCACAAAACTTCCCCTTGAAACCATTAATGGAATCCTCAACGTCCCACCTTTGTGAAGCAATCCCAAAAACTCCATGAGTTGGTCTGGAAGGAGGATCTTCCTCTTGCACCAGCTCCCATGTCACGTTTACTGAGAATTTTAAATCATAAATAAAGTTAAAAATAAAATAAATAAAAAATTAAAAATAAAATAAATAAATAATTAAAAATAAATAATTAATTAAAAATTTAAAATAAGATAAATAAAATTTTAAATAATAAAATAAAAAATTAAAAAAATTCCTATTAAAAAAATTCCTATTATTTTTATAAGGTCGCATTCTAGACCTGATTTCCCAATTGACCTAATTGGGAAGACACACATTCAAATGGGGAACTTCAAGACTTAAAAACAGGGAATAAAATAAAAATGAACCTGATATCAATTTTCTTTTGAAAATATCATGGATTTTAGGTACATTCATGACTTGGGGGACTCAGTCACTGATTTGGGGTTGTTAGGACTGCAGAAGGTGATGTTTTTGCTTCATCCCAAACTACCAGGACTTACAGACACATCCAACTGCCCAAAAACACGATAAAAATTCAGGATTTAAGTGAGAAGGTGAGACAGAGACATCAGTCAATGTGGTGGCATCTCAAGGAAATGGAAAGAAAACCCCTTAAATCCCCCAGATTTGTAAATTGAGCAGGACCTGTCACATTGTCAGTGAGATTTTCCCGCCTCTTGAGGTGATGTTTATCCAAAGAAGTGACCCAGGATCTCAGATGGAGAGGGAGAGAAGCTGGAGGAGACTAATTGAAGAAAAGGTGGGTTGTACCAGCAATCCCAAGGGTAAAAACATCCTACTTCTCCTGGTTTTTGTGGGTGGAAAAGCTCTCAGGGAACAGCCACAACGTCCCTTGGGATCTCAATGCTGAAAGTTGCAGGAAAGGATATTCCAATTCCATGTAAAAAGGAAAAAGGAAGACAAAAAAACAGAGGGAGGTTTAGGCAAAGAAAAAAGGACCCAGAGATGGAAGTGACCCCACCTCCATGGATTTCCTTTTCCTTTTCCATGGACTTTGTTTGGAACTGGATGATCTTTGAGGTCCCTCCCAACCCAAACCATTCCAGGATTCCTTTGGATTCTTATCAGAATGTGTGGATTCGGGAGGAAAGTGTCCAAGTTTCTTCCAGAGGTGTCTTTGGGCATGAAGAAGCTCCGAGGCCCTTCTTGGCTCCACGTCTGAAGGCTGAGGTGTTGAGGAGAAGGTCGGAAAAGAATGTTCAGAGGGAAAACATCCAACCTGTGGAAGGACTTTGGTCCTTGGTGGGATGATATGGAGATGAACAGATGGGACGGGAAAAGCAGGATAAAACCAGGGAAGTGGCAGAAGGGTCTTTTCCTTGGAAGAGCAGCCCAAGCAGAGCGGAGATGTGGCGATTTCTCTGCAGGAGACACTTTCCCTGCTCCAAACGGGGAAGGGAAAACACGAACCCAAGAGCAAGGGAAGACAAATGACACGCTGGTGACCTGTCCCCTGGCAGCACTTTGTCTCTCCAAGCCCCCCTGATAAATGAGCCCCTCGGACTCGGCTTGACCGGAGATGTTCCGGCAGATGGATGTCTCCCAAGCCCGGCCAAAGAGCTCATTTCCTCCTGCTATAGATCTGAGGGCTCCTGGCAGCAGCCAGGGATAAGTGCACTCAAGCAGGGTCCCAGCCTGGCTGGTGGGGAGGGGAGGCACTCAGGATGTTCCCGTGGGAAAGCTGGGATGGATTGGGAAAGGCTCCAAGCGGTCAACATGAGAAGCCTTTCCCCATGGGGACGGAGCGGAGCTCTTCCACCACCCTCGTCCAGGAAGGTCTCCTTGATTACAGCCTATGGAAGTGAGGAAGCAGTCAAGGCAAAATGGCAGAATGGTGACTGTCTTCAGAAGGACCTGTGTGCCTGAGCCATCCTTACCTTAATAAATCATGGAATTGCTGAGGTTGGAAAAGACCTCCCAGGCCATCGAGTCCACCCCGTGCCCGATGCCCACCTTGTCCCCCAGCCCAGAGCATGGAGTATCACAACCAGATCTTCCTTGGACACCTCCAGGAATGGGAAGTCCAAACCTCCCTGGGGCATCCCATTCCAATGCCTGACAACCCTTTCCATGAAGAAATTCCTCCTGATGTCCAACCTGAACTTCCCCTGGTGCAGCTTGAGGGCCTTTCCTCTCGTTCAGTCACTGGTTCCCAGGAAGCAGAGCCCAACCCCTCCCAGCTCCACCCTCATTTTAGGGAGTTGCAGAGAGTGAGAAGGTCCCCCCTGAGCCTCCTTTTACCCAGGATGAGCCTCCTCATCTCCCTCAGCTGCTCCTCACAGCACTTGTGCTCCAGACCCTTCACCGTAGAACGTTTTGGGTCGGAAAGGACCTTTAAAGACCATCCAGTCCAACCTTTTTCCATGAGCAGTGACACCTTCCACTAGCCCAGGTTGCTCAGAGCCCCATCCAACCTTACCTTGAATATTCCCAGGACACCAAGATCCCGTGAGTTACCTTTTGTATCACGTAACTCCTGGTTTTCCTTCGCATCCCATTTGGTCAAGGCAAAACCTGAGCTTAAGCGAGCTCGGCTCAAACCTCTGTGCCGACCTGAGCTTAAGTAACAAACCCAGGGTTTGTTTTTACCCAGAGATCCAGGAAAAATGTGGAATTAAACAGCCAAACCCCTGCTTTGCACAGGTAGAAGCAGTCACACAAATAACAACAGGGAATCGGGATTCCGAGGGAATCGTGGAGCTCGGCTGTCATTTCAAAGTTCAAAACTGCTTTTGTTCTGTAAAAAAAAATAAACTCCACATGGTTTCCACACTCTTGCTTTTGAGAGAAAAAATTCCATTTTCTCCCCTCTGTTTTTTTGGAAAGAAAACTGAAAAGTCCCTCGGATTGACGGAATGAGCCTGTTGTGTTTGGACAAAGGCAGAGCTGGAAGCTCTGGAGGTGCAGTAAATTATTGGATCTGCTGGTTAAGGCATCAGTGGCATTAGTAAATCTCCAGGTTTTCTCTCCCAGAGCTTTTTCCCCGGCATCCATCAATCCCTCTGGATTGATGGCATCTCAGATGGCTCCTCCTTTTTTCACTCCTCGCCTGACGGTGACACCAAATTATGCCCCTTCTCACCTTCCCTCGTCTTCCTCCCTCTTTTGGAGCTGGGTCGTTATCCTGAACGAGCCGGGGGGGAATTCTGGGCTCAGGAGACACCTGCTATTCCCAAATCCAATTCCTTGAGGGGAGACCGTCAATCTGAGCAGCAGAGACTTGAGGAACTCACAGTGGCCCCCACTCAAACCTTAGAGCTGCTGCAATTAACAGGACAGCTTTTAATTGGCAATTACAATTCCATTAAACTGGGCCTGGCAGATCATTTGCTCTGTCAGGAAGGACCTGAGCCTTGGAAGATTAGTGGTTGGCAGGATTCAGGCTCCTGCTTCCAGAGGGAAAGACAGCAGGTAACAGCTGGGCTTCCCCAGCCAGGGAATGTGGGAGTGAGAGGAATGGCTGGAAAGGACTTGCTTGGAAAAATCTTCCTTGAAATCCATTTGTTTTCCTCACGTAGGGGGAGATGAATCCCAGGAAAGTCCTTGGGATGAAAGCTCAGCAGCACCAGGGATGGGGGAGACAGAGATAAAGCCAGGATCCGGGAAGAAGAAGGAGTTCCTATCCTGCAAAGCAGAGCCTGGAGCTCCTGGCTGGAAGAGGAAAACATGTGGGACTGGCTGTGGCTCCAAGAGAATTCCATTCTGGAAGGTTTGAGAGGTCTGGGTGTAACATCTGGGCACTGCTGGACGTTGGGCACCTTCAGCACAGGGAGAATTCCTTGAAGGAATGTTCCAACTTCTGTTCCACGGGTGTGGTGTTTTTCCTCTCCAGGCGTCTCCAGAGGGAAATTCCATCCTCAGCTTGGCACAGCAGATCCCAGTGTCACAGCTCCCAAACCAGGGGTATCCCTCCCATCCCTGGGTTGCAGGATCTTGGCACTGATCCTTCCATGTTCCATAAATCCCTCTGAGCCCTCTATCACTTGGATCCACACCCTCCTGGCTCTCCCTCACCCTCCAGCTGGGAACATCTCCAATGTGTCACCTGCCTCACCCAGCACGTGTCTCTGGAATATGGTTCAAAATCCTTCGGGATTTTTCTTTAATGGCAAATATTCCTATTCTTATGTCTATGTATTATCAATATTTCAAAGAGTTTTTTCCTATAAAATTCCTGTAAAACCCAACAACAAGCCAGATGAATATTGTCCATCCAACCAACAGCAGAGCTTGGGAGAGGCCAGAGGGAAATCCCATTCCAGATACACCTTTCCCTGATTTAAAGGGAAGCTTGGGAAGCAGAACAATGCTTAAAGCTGGAATTCAGGTCTTTCAGGGCCAAGTCCACCTTCACGTGGCATAACCAGGAGGAGGGAGACAGGAACTGGTTGTTTAGGTGTATTTGTTTGCCTGTAAGCTCTGAATTCCCAGATTTTCTCAGGTTTGACAGGAAAAGAGGGCTCTAAATACTTAAATTCCTGAAATATTTGTGAATACTCTCAGCAGGGTAAAAGAATCCGGAGTGGAATGAAGGCTGCCCACAAAGAGATGGGGAGGAAGAGGCTGGAAAATGAAGGGACATGGATATTTCAGACTCCCAGGAATGTCAGAAGGAGAAAAGAGAGCACAGCAAGCACTGGGACTGCCCATCAATAAATGACTCGCTCCATCACGACATCTCGATCCTGGAGCCTCTGGACACAGTTTTCTTCCTGCTTTGGCAGATTTGGGATGCATTTTAGTGTGTCAGCTCCTCTTTTCCCCGTCTGAGCTCTCAGCAGTCTGTCTCCATCCCGCCCCTCGTCCCTCGCTCCCGGCCAGGAGACCAGTTCCCATCTCTGCTCAGCCCCGGCGTTATTGCTAACGGAGCACATTTCCGTGCAGACGGATTGATACTTCCCCCTGACTTGGAAGAAACCTCCCACGAGCTTCTACAAAGTGGCCTCTTCATTCCCCTTTCAATCCCAGCATAAAATTCACTTTTTGGTCACGGAGACTCCCCTGAGTGTTTGTATTCCATAATTTTATGCCATCCTGTTGACTTGTCCCACACCTGTCCACAACCACTGGAATTTTTTTAGGGCCAGAACCTACAACCCTCCATGTCCTTTTTGTCCCCACGTGATGGGACAGTCACATATTTCCACACAAATAAACAACATAAACAACAATTTTCTCCGCTGCCGGATGGAAGCAGAGCTGTCGAGCAAGAATTCCCGGTGTGTCTCTCCTGCTCCCTCACCTCCCAGACACCAAACTGTGTGTTACCAAGCCTCTGACAACATATAAGAATATGCAGATATTATTGACTCCTGCTACGGTGGCTCCCAAGATTTATTGACCTGGGAAGGGAATATTGACCCGGGATGAAACCGAGGTCAATGCGTGGATCTCGGGGGAGCATAAATTCCCAGACTGACCCGGCAAACAGAAGTCAATAAATGAATGGTTAATCTAAACATTGTCTTCCCCAAATTAATTCTCGGTGACGTGGGTTTCACTCACGATTTCGATGGTGAAATACGGGAGGGGAGAGCGGTGGTGGCGCCTGAGGAATGGGAGCTCGTGGGTGATTATGGAGAGTAATGGAACTGCTGGGAATGGGGGGAAAGGAAATGGGATGTGATGATCATTTAATCTCCAGTCAGTAAAGGAGCAGCCTCTGGTGAGCTGGGGCTGGACTGGGATGATCACTTTGGAATGTGCTGGGATAACGTTGAAGCCTTGGGGAGGAAGTTTAGAGAAGGTGGCAGCTCCTGGGTTGGGGCTCTCCCCAGACCCCAACAAAGCTGTTGAGGAAACCTTGACTCCTTTCAATAAACTGGGTGTAGTTTGGTGTTTATCGTTTTTAAAGTCGTCATTCAAGGTGGGAATGGGGAAAAAAACCCATTTCAGGCCTCTTGATATTGTTTGTGACATGTGAAGTGGAGAAGCCAGGACTTCACAGCCTCATGGTCACTCTTAAAGTCCTTTTTCCCTCACCACAAATCTGTTACACACACAAACACATCCCATGTTTTAATCCCTTCAATCCATTTCCACGTGGAATTTCCACATGAAGGTTTCAAGTGTTTGTTTGTTTGTCGTTCAAAAATGACTCACAAATTTGGGATTCCTTTAAAATCATCTGCAATGGGAGAATTCCAGACTTCATTTCTTCATCTTCTTCTTCCACTTCACCATAACGAGGTCTCGTCCTTTTGCCTGTGAGTTGGAAAATCTTCAGCTCGTGCCAGAGAGACCAAAATGCCATTTCACCCTGGGAGATCATTACCTGTGTAAACACAATTTTTGAGTTTGGGTTGACAGGTAGATTTGGTCACAAGGGATGACTTCCAGATGGGAAAATTTGGGCTACATTAGAGGTTTGGTTTTTTTTTTTTGAGATCTCCTTGCTTTGGGGTGATCACCTCATTGCCATTATTTATACCCTGATGTGTCTATGACCAACAGGTTGATACCTCAAAGTGCTGGAGCTGGATCAGTCTCAGATAAAGAATAAGTGGGAATGAACAATAATAATGTGTCAAAACCAACAGAGATCAGATTCCAGGGCAATTTCCATAAGATCAGTGTTGATGGGAGAGAAACCCATGGTGATGCTGATCTGCTCTGGTGCTGGAGAGGGATTCCACCTGACCACTCTTGATGCTGCAGTGGAGGTACCTCAGGTGTTTCCCTCTCAGATGTTTCCCTGAAAATTAATTTGATCCATTTCTCTTTATGGTTAAAGGAGAGAAAACTGGAATTTTGGTGGGGTGTCTTGTCCCGCTTGAAGGGTTGGATGAGGAGCAGTTGGGGATGTTCAGCCTGGAGAAAAGGAGGCTCAAGGGGGACCTTCTCACTCTCCACAACTGCCTGACAGGAGGGAGGATTCAGGTGGGAGTTTGTCTCTTCTCGCAGGTAAGAAGGGACAGGACAGGAGAAAATGGCCTCAGGTTTCACCAGGGCAGGTTTAGGTTGGATATCAGGAAAAACCTCTTCATGGAAAGGGCTGTCCAGCCCTGGCACGGATGCCCAGGGAAGTGATGGAGTCCCCATCCCCAAAGGAATCTGAAAACCATGTGGATGTGGCACCTGGGGATGTGGTTTAATGGTGGCCTTGGCCAGTGCTGGGTTAACACTTGAGCTCCGGGATCTCAGTGGTCTTCTCTAACCTACATTATTCTGTGATCCTGACAAATTATACCTGAGATGGGCCTGGTTCTGAAGCCATCCTGCTTTACAAACCCACAAGGTCCTTTTTCCACAGCAGAGGAAGCTCAGGGTTGGCCAGAGAGAACATCGGGATCCGAATCTCACCGTGTGGTGGTTTGAGACCCTCAGAAATCCAATTTCCAAGTTCAAGCCCCCCCTCCCACAGTTTTCCCCAGTGTGAGAGGGTTTTCAGATAAAACACAACTACTCAGCATTGGGGGAAGGGGAAAATACAAGGTTTATTTACACATATACACATATAGGTAACAACTTAGCCATCTCTTTTACGATGAAATAATATATTTCCATTAGATTAAATTTCTCCTTTTCTTCAACAAGAGTCCAAGAAGGAAAGAGAAAAGTCCTTTTGCCACTTTTCAGGTCATCCCAGATGTCTCCCCACGGAGAGATTTTAGCTCAGCCGGCCACCAAAACCAGTCCTAACACCTCCCAGTCCTTCCTTCACCCAGTGTGGATTGTCCTGGCAGTATTTCTGCATCCCTCTCCCATCCACTTAATCCCTGTTTCATCTGGACATCCCTGGAGACTCCCGGTGCAAAGTGATGTCAGGTCCGAGGCCTCCCAGCCAAATGGAACCCATCCATCTCGCCTTTAAATCGCTGTCTACATTGAACTCCTTTCAAATGTTTAAGCCACTCCAAGGATTTGAATTGCAGGGCATATTTAAGAGGAACTTAAATTATTAAAGCCCTTAATGTTAAGGGGTTTTTTTTGTTGTTGTTGTTGTTGCTGTTGTTGTTGGGTTTTTTTTAAGATGCATTTTGGAGCCGTCAAGCGAACAATCTTAAACGACAGATTGATGAATTCGTTGTCCATCACCATGTCTCTGGGAGGAGGGAGGAATATGGCTCTCAGGAAAGCAGGAGTTGTTGTTTTCTTGTTTCCTTATTTCCCAGTTTTTTGAGGGTACTCCTTAATCCACAATAATATATGGAATCAGTAGAGCAGGGTTTCCATCAGCCACGGGCTTTAATTCAACACGATGATGGTGAGGATTGACCCTGGGGAGGGCTCGTCGTCTGGTGAGAGCAATTCTGCTTCCAAAGGAATTCCCCTCTGGAATGCTGATCATGGGGACAGAGGAGAATGGATCTGAAAGGTCTTTCAGGATGATTTTCATCAAGAGCTCTGAGAAACTGGGAAAGGAAGGAAAGAAACCAGCATGGATGAGTTGAGAAGAAGAACAGGCAGTGGAAGCAGGGACAGGGACCCTGGGAAGAGTGGAGAGCTGAGTGGTTTTCTAGGGATGGGGTCAGGAAGGCCAAGGACTGAGTGGTTTTTTAGGGATTGGGTCAGGAAGTCCTGAGGGAATGGGCTGATGGAGCTGCCAGGCCACTCTCCGTGATGTTTGAGGAATCACGGCAATCAGGTGAAGTTCCTGGTGAAGGAACTTCAGGGGAATCATCATTTAAAACATGTTTTAAAAGGGTGGAAAGGAGGACTGGGAACTATTGAGCTGTCAGCCTCTGTGCCTGGGGAAATCGTGGAATGGTTGGATCTGGAAGCTGTGCTGAGGCATGTGGAGAACAGGGAGGTGGTTTGATACATCCAGCAGGACTTTACCAAGGACAAGTCCTGCCTGACCAGCCCATTGGCCTTCCAGGATGGAGTGACCACCTCAGTGGACAAGGGAGGGGCTACAGATGATGTTTATTTGGGATTCTCCAAAGCCAAACACCGTCTCCCATAGGAAAACCAAGTTCAGATCCACGCATAATCCTACAAATCATGCTAATGGTCTATGGTAATTTGGCTTTTTCCAGTTGCTTCCCAGGAATCAGGAATCATGCCCAGCCACCTGCCATTATCACCACAGAGCACATAGAATTATGGAATTATTTGGGTTGGAAGGCACCTTAAAAATGATGGAATTCCAACTCCCCTGCCCTGGACATCTGGTTTGAAAGGGAAGGGATTTTCCTGGTACAGCTGTGGGTTGTTCAGTGCTGGTTATCCTGGAATCAGGGGACATTCTAGGCACGTTTATTGTATAAAACCAGACTTAAAGTCTGGGCAAAGCCCCTGTTTGCCCTGTTTTGCACATCTCAGCTCCCAGTCAAGGAGCCACTTCACCAGCAAGAGCCTCCTGGAAACAACGAGCAGCGAAAAGACCAAAATTCCCGCAGGGCCCGCGAGGCTTCGACGTTAATGCAGCCGGAAAGCTGCGCCCGTTCCCGGCCTTCTCCTTCCCAGACAGATCCTGTCAAAACGGCAGGGAGTTCATATAAGAACAACAGACAAGTGACTGAGGGCTGCAGGGATTGATTTACAAGGGCAAGAGGAAAAAGAGCTGAATCAGGCCAGGAGTGAGGGAGACGTGATGTGACATCTCCCCGAGCATCCGAAGGGCGGCTCTGTGGAAGCGTCTCCTTCCTGCTCCACGGAGATGTCACTGGCTGTCTGTTAAAGAAGAGCCACTTGATCGTTACCAGGGTATTTATGGAGGGTCTAATGGCTTTAAAAAAGTGTGAATCACAAAGGGAGCCAGGCCAGGCCCTCCCAGGTGGAAAAAATGCAGCACCTTTTTTTTTTTTCCTTTTTTTAATCTTTTTTTTTTTCCCCTCCCAGATCTGTGCTCGGGGGTGAAATCAGATGCCTGCAAGCAGGTCTGATGCAGAGAGACTCGAAGAGAAGCTGCTGGCACGTGGCATGTCCTGCAGTGGGGTGTTTAATTCTTTTAATCACCCATAAATGGCAGCTTTTAGTATTTCTGCTCCAAATTCTTGGGAAAGCAGGGAGCTGCCTCTAGGAACTTGCTGGGTCTCATCTGAGACCTCTTTCACTTCTAGCTGAGGAGAGGAGTTAACCTTCCTTAATTTTAGGTGCCCAGCAATCCGTTAACCTCTCCGTGGTCTGAGTTTTCCGTGGATATCAGGATATGAGTGGTCTCATCCCAGAGCAGGTTCCTCCTTGGGTCAGAGGAGCCCTGACCATATTTCACTGACTGTCCTGGGGGTCCAGACAACTCAGCTGCACATGAGGCCCTTCCATTCCTTAAAATTAGGGAAGGCTAATTCACCCTCACCTACAGGACCACGTACAAGGAGAATCCAGCAGGAGAAATCCCTCTTTTATCTGGATCATACGGCTCAAACCCCTCTTTGGTGCATCCTCACTGTTTCTCTGCAGGATGAGGTTAAGAACAGGGACAGGAGCTTATCCTGGATGCTGTGAGAAGGGTCAGAGCTGGGATTGTGCCTGCCATTCCCATGGATCGTGCTGGATCCTTTAACAGCACACAGAGGGTGATCATTCCCTGTGGAGGTGAAGCTCCTCTCTCTGTTTTTCCTCCTCTATCCTTAGCTCGTCCCAGGGCTTTAAAGGGGAGCCACCTGGCCGTGCTCCTCTCCTGCACCTGCTTTTCCCTGGATTACATATCTGCTGGAGCCGAGACACAAGTAACTTAAGAACATTCCCTAATGGAGCCTGTGCTGCCCTTCCCTTATCTCCTCACCCGGAGCCTGGAGAGTGTGTGAAACGTAACCCCTGGTTTGCCGCCGGCACCACCAGGCCCCGCCTGGGCCCGGGCTGGTGTCAGGCAGCCAGGAGGAAAGTGCTGACAGACACAAGAGCCAAGGGCATCCCGATTTGGAGCTGTCTCCAGCTTTTAAAGGGACTGGGAAGCGACAGCAGCTCCCCCGGGCTCGGATCGCAAGGAGACGGAGGCTCCTGTTACTCCCGCCCTGAGCTGTGTTCCGACCCAGGAGCTCTCCTAGAGGACACCCAGCTCGTGGCTGAGCGAATCCATCGTTGTTCCAGGGACAGCTGCACGGGAACACAGGGAATTTGAAGGCTTGGGGTCTCTGTAACAAAGTCGAGAGACTTTTTTTTCCACTCTGGTGCATAAATTGTCCAATATGTTAACGCGCTTCGGAGCAAAATTTCCTTCACTGAATTTTGAGCCTGTGAGAATTTATGTCTAAATAAGACCAGGGGTTCAGAGACTCAGGGTTCCTGCTGTTGGAGTCATTCTAGAATTCTAAGGAAAGGCTCAGAGAACTGGGATTGCTCAGCCTGGGAAAGAGAAGGTTTGGGGGTGACCTGGTTGTGGTTTTCCGGTACCCGAAGGGAGCTGGCGAGAAACAGGGAGAGGGACTTTGGACAAGGACATGGAGTGACAAGACAATGGGAATGGCTTCAAACTGCCAGAGGACACCATTAGATGGGATATGGGGAAGGAATTCCTCCCTGGGAGGATGGTGAGGGGCTGAAATAGAATTCCCAGAGAAGCTGTGGCTGCCCCATCCCTGGAAGTGTCCAAGGCTGGGTTGGATGGGGCTTGGAGAACCAGGTCTCCCTGCCCATGGCAGGGGGTTGGAATTCCATGATCTTTAAGGTCCCTTCCAATCCAAACCCTTCCATGATTTTATGATTCCATGATGTGTCCTCAGGTGTATCCCACATCTTGCCTATATATCTTGTTGGTGATGGGGGGAATTATCCCAAAAACATGGCATTACACTTATTCCCACAAGAATTGTGCGGATCAGTTCATTGTTTAGCCAGGATTTACTTTCAAAAAAACCCTGTAGCCCTGCTGAAAACCCATCTCAAAAAAAAAAAGCCATTAAAGACATTTAATGTTTGATCAGGGCTCGGAATCGAGTGTTGGGAAAGGCAATTCGGCCTTTTCCAAGTCTATAATGAAAAATTATGGACTCATTTGGTGATTCCCTGCTCCCAGGCACTTGAGATCACTTCTGTTGACATCCCTGGGATGAATCCCTGGGATTCTGGACTGCACAGATGCAGAGAGAGGCTCTAGAAATCCACAGAGCTGAGTGTCAGGTCTGTTTTCAGCCCAATGCTTCTGAGTTGACCTCACATTCCTCATTCCCAGGAAAGAGAGGGTGAGGGGGGGTAAGGAGGAGGAAAGGAGGGGTTTGGTGGGTTTTGGGATGAGGGGGAAATGGAAAAGCACTGGGAGAAAGTGGCAAAGGCCTCAGCATGGGAATAGAGGATGAGGGTGACAAGGAGGAGGAAAGGAGGGGTTTTGGTGGGTTTTGGGATGAGGAACAGCACTGGGAGAAGGTGGCAAAGGCCTCAGCATGGGAATAGAGGATGAGGGTGACAAGGAGGAGGAAAGGAGGGTTTTTGGTGGGTTTTGGGATGAGGAACAGCACTGGGAGAAGGTGGCAAAGGCCTCAGCATGGGAATAGAGGATGAGGGTGGCAAGGAGGAAGAAAGGAGCATTTTGGAGGAAGAAAGGGGGATTTTAGTGGTTTTTAGGATGAGGGGGAAATGGAAAAGCACTGGGAGAAAGTGGCAAAGGCCCCAGTATGGGAATAGAGGATGAAGGTGACAAGGAGGAAGAAAGGAGGGTTTTAGAGGAAGAAAGGAGGGTTTTGGAGGAAGAAAGGAGGGGTTTGGTGGGTTTTGGGGTGAGGAACAGCACTGGGAGAAGGTGGCAAAGGCCCCAGTATGGGAGTAGAGGATGAGGGTGGCAAGGAGGAAGAAAGGAGGATTTTGGTGCATTTTTGGATGAGGGGGAAATGGAAATGCACTGGGAGAAGGTGGCAAAGGCCCCGGCATGGGAATAGAGTCAACCTCAACCTGTGCATGGATCATGCTTGGATCCATCCCAACCCAGGGTCAGGATGTGGGGGTTCAGAGAGGTGGTTTCCCCCCTCGAGGGGGTTGAGGCACAACCTGTGGGCGACCTCAGCACCACGGACAGAGGCAGGAGTAGATCGAGGGGGGGAACTCAGGCCTAGGGTGGGGGGTGACAGCAGAGACCCCGAATTTCTTCTGTGTTGCAAAGGGGGCTGGTGAGAAGCACCTGAACCTTTAAATACATCCAGGGTGGGCACCGACCCTCCCTTTCTTTCTGGTTTATTTAACAAGGGGGTGTTTGGTCAAAAATGAGACTTGATGATCTTGGACGTTTTTTCCCACCTTAATGATTCTGTGATCCCTCACCAAGAGTTTCCTCAGGGACTCTGAAAGAGGGAATAAGTGGAGAAAACCTGAGTGGCTGCTGCTGGATTCTGAGGGGGGTGGTGGTGGTGGTGTTTTTGGAGGTTCAGTTGAAAGCAGCTCATCTGTTTATGAGAAAGGATGAGGCTTCTTGCTTCTCACAGAATGGTTTGGGTTGGAAGGGAACTTAAAGGTCGTCTAGTTCCAAGTGTTTAAAGCTCCTTGGGATTCTGCCCATCCATCCTGCCTGTCTCCATCCATCTCTGCATCCATCCATCACTGCAGATCAGCCAATGTTCCCTCTCTCCATTCCTTATTAACTCGGGAGCTTGTCTTTGCAGAAGCTGTTTTTAGGTTGTATCAGCCCTGGCCTCAGCCTTGGAAGGGTCTGTTGCAGTGACACAAACCTACAGATAAATCAGGTTCTTCCTGGCTTCAACCTGACAGAGAGTAGGTTCAGGTTAAACATTAGGAAGAAATTCCTCCCTGTGAGGGTGACAAGGCACTGGAATGGAATTCCCAGAGAAGCTGTGGCTGCCCCTGGATCCCTGGAAGTGTTCAAGGCCAGCTTGGATGGCTGTTTGGAGCAGCCTGGTGTCATGCTGGGGCCTGTGCCACCTTGTCCCAGTGCTGTTCCTCATCCTAAACCTCACCAAAACCCTCCTTTCCTCCTCCTTGTCACCTTCATCCCCTATTCCCATGCTGGGGCCTTTGCTGCCTTCTCCCAGCTCTGTTCCATTTCCCCCTCATCCTAAAAGCCACCAAAACCCTCCTTTCTTCCTCCTTGTTGCCTTCATCCTCTATTCCCATGCTGAGGCCTTTTCCACCTTCTCCCAGTGCTGTTCCTCATCCTAAAATCCGCCAAACCCCTGCTTTCCCCCTCCTTGTCACCCTCATCCTCTTTTCCCATGATGGGGCCTTTGCCACCTTCTCCCAGCTCTGTTCCATTTTCCCCTCATCCTAAAACCCACCAAACCCCTCCTTTCCCCCTCCTTACCCTCCTCATCCTCTCTTTCCTGGGAATGAGGAGCTTGAGGGACGCTGACCAAGAGCAGAACTTCTCCCCGCACCAAAACTCCTTGGAATGCCTTTTCCCACCTCCACTCCCGATTCCCTCCGGGAATTGATCCTCCAATGGGGGCGGCCGCTCGTGTGAGGGGAACACCGGGAATGTGATTTAATGGTCACCGCGAGCAGAGAGGCACAAGTTCCTCCCCTTCCCCTTTTTCCCCCCTTTCACGGAACACTATCCGAACAAAAGCTCTCCGAAAAAAAAAAAGTGCTGAAGCGCAGGCAAACAGCGACGCGGGAGCGGGAGCCGGGGGCATTAAAAATTCATGCCGGGGAATATTAAAACTTTTTTGACTTCATCCTGTCAAAGGCAGCGGGGAAATGCAAACAAACGAGAGGCACCGAGCGCTGCCCGAGACAGAGACGAGCCGCTCGCAGTGGGGACGGCCCTGCCTGTCTCTGCGGAGACGGCAGCGCTCCCGGGGGGGACGGGGCACCCACGGAGGGGGTTAATTACTCCCCGTGTCTAAATGAGCTCTGTTTCCTGACAATTCCAAGCCCGCGGAGTTGGGAATGAGGCGGTTGGGAAGCGCTGGGCTGTCAAGGATGCTGAAGTGGGGGAGCAGCCGGCAGCGGGGACTCCGAGCCTGCCGTTTATTTGGGGTTGTTGGCACTAATTAAGGCTGCTCGCTGCGCTGCTGACAGCAGCCTTGGGATGATCCCCGGCACACTCCAATCACGCTCCCCTGATGCCCCTGGAGGAGAGGATTCCGTGGCCTGGCGTTTTCAGGAACGGTTTGAATCCCCTCCCGGAGGAACGTTCTCTGGGAAGGTGAGCACAACAAAATCATGGAATCATAGAATCATAGAATCAGCTGGGTTGGAAGGGATCTCCAAGATCATCAAGTCCAACCCTTGATCCACTAGACCATGGCACTGATGCCACATCCAGTCTTATCTTAAAAACCTCCAGGGATGGAGAATCCACCCCTTCCCTGGGCAGCCCGTTCCAATGGCTGATCACTCTCTCTGGAAAGAAATTCTTCCTAATATCCAACCTAAACCTCCCCTGGCACAGCTGAAGACCGAGCCCTCTTGTCTTGCTGATGGTTGCCTGGGAAAAGAGACCAACCCCCACCTGGCTACAACCTCCTGTCAGGGAGTTGTAGAGAGTGAGGAGGTCTCCCCTGAGCCTCCTCCTCTCCAGGCTGAACAGCCCCAGCTCCCTCAGCCTCTCCTCACAGCACTTGTGCTCCAGTCCCTTCCCCAGCCTCGTTGCTCTTCTCTGGACCTGCTCCAGCACCTCAATATCCTTCCGGAAACTGGCCACGAGGTTCTGAGCTCTCTGCTCCTGTTCAACACCCTCTTGCTCTGCTATTTATGGCCCAACTCATTTCTGCAGAGCCAAAAATCATCGAGGAATCATGGAATGGTTCTAGTTGGAAGCTCATCTTGTTCCACCCCCTTCTGTGGGCAGGGACACCTTCCCTTAGGCCATGTTGCTCCAGGCCCCCTCCAAGCTTTTCTGGGGAAAACACGAATCAGGCTGAGCAAAGTTGGTGGAAAAGGCTCTCCAATTAATCAGTTCCAGCACCATCTATCACTAAGTCATTTTCCTTGCACACACTTTTAGTGCTCCCTGTTTACTGATTGACTCCTGTGATCCCCTGAACACAATTCCTGGGAATAAGCAACTGAAGAAGAAGAAAAGGATTAGCCCAGGAATTTCATGCTGGATGAGGCTTTTTTTTATTTGGAAGTGCCCAGAGTGTCACATTTTGATTTTTAATAGATAACACTCCTCTGAGTAATTGATTAATCATAAACTTGCAGACTGCAAGAGCCAGAGAGAATTTTATGGCACCTAAAAAAAAAAAAAAGAAAAAGAATGTAGATGATGTAATAACCAGCAATCCCGAGGCAAATAAAAGAGGGGAATGTTTGATTAAACATTCAATATAATTTTATCGCTCGGGGTGTCCTGGAACCGCCTTCCTTGGTTTACTGTGTGGGAAGGAACATCTTAATAACAACCAAGGCAGGTTTTCATGGAGCCTTCTGGGAAGGGGGTGCAAGTCTGGCAGGATGGGCAGGGAGGAGGATTATGAGGATTATTTTAAATCACTGTGTCCCTGTAGCCCAGAGAAGCTGTGGAAAATGAAGCTTAAGCAGGATGGGATGCTGTGTCACTCCACAGGTGACATTCCATGGTGGTGGCTCCGGCCCAGAACTTGGCAGCTGGAGGGTCCCAGCCGAAGTTTCCTAAAACCTGGACAAATAAATATTGAATATTGGGCTGAGAGGATTAAATATTTGGGGTAAAGTGACCCTGCTTTGACAAAAAGCACCAAACTGTGGAATCGTGGGATGGGTTGGGTTGGAAGGAACCTTCAAAGCCATCTCATTCCAACCCATTGCCATGGGCAGGGACACCTCCCACTATCCCAGGTTGCTCCAAGCTGTGTCCAACCTGGCCTTGGACACTTCCAGAGATGGTGATAGACATGACAGCAAAGCTTGGACTTCTTAAGCCCAGACTAATTGAGGCTGAAGGACTCCTGGACCCATCCAGAATTATGTGAACTTTGTGGAGAACAACAATCTGGAAAATTATGATGAATCCAGAAAAACATCCCTCACTTCTGCTGTTACTGCAGAGTAGATTTCCATGGGATATTGGAAAGGAATTCTTCCCTGGGAGGGTGGTGAGGCCCTGGCACAGTTTTCCCAGAGAAGTTGTGGCTGCTCCATCCCTGGAAGTGTCCCAGGCCAGGTTGGACGGGGCTTGGAGCAACCTGGGCTAGTGGAAGGTGTCCCTGCCCATGGCAGGGGGTGGAACAAGATGAGCTTTGAGATCCCTTCCAACCAAAACCTTTCCATGATTCTATAAAGAATGAATTAAAAAATAGCACAGAAAATTCCCCAGGAAAGTTCTCACACCATCGAGGGCAAGTGGGATTGAGGTGACGGAATTCAGGGAAGAACTAGGAAAGCCCTCTTCTGCTGGTGGATCCAGGTGGGCATGAATCTGACTGGCACAGTGCAATTTATGCAGTGTCACATGGAGTTCTGATCTTTTTGTCCCAAACTTCCTCCAAAAACTTCCTTGGAGAGGGCTCTGTGTGTGGAAAGACAGTTCAGAGCTGGGCTTAAGAGATGGGCTTAAAACAGCTCCCAGGTCCTGTAATCTCCCCTCCTTAACCTTGCACCAGGGCTGATGTGTTTTTGGGTACCACCTGATTTTCCTCAGCCCTGGGAGCTTAATCCAGCCCTAAACAAAACCCAAGGGTGATAAAGAGTCTGGAAAAATCCACAAGGGCTCCGGGTAGGAAAAAACCAGCCTGAGGCAGCTGGAGAAGAGTTAATGCTTGGGGTGCAGGGGGAGAGGAGAAGGGGCTTGGATTGCAGCACAAATAAAAGATAAATCAAGCAGCAGGAGAGAGTTCCTCCAGTGCCAGTTTATTTATCATTGTTTTCTCCGGGCACTGACAGGCCGAGGAAAATGGGCCGGGCGAACGGAATCGTCCCGATTGATGGATGAGGCGTGGAGAGGGAAGGAGCCTCTGCCAGGCCTGGGAGAGGAGGGAGGCAGGAGGCAGGAGGGATGCAGTGGGAAGTGTGCTGGGCTTGGCATTGGGTCGTGCAGCTCCGCGGAGAAGGGAGCAGCTGGAGCAGCAGGGAGCAAACTCAGGGCAGGCAGCGGGAACTTGTTGTTTCTGGAGGTTCCTTGCAGAGACGAGGCTGAGTTCGAAGCATCCTCAGAGCCAGGACCAGCATTTCCAGAGCCAGGACCAGCGTCCTCAGAGCCAAGACCAGGGTCCTCAGAACTGGGATCAGAATCCTCAGAGCCAGGACCAGGGTCCTCAGAACTGCGACCAGAATCCTCGGAGCCAGGACCAGCATTTCCAGAGCCAGGACCAGCGTCTTCAGAGCCAGGACCAGCATTTCCAGAGGCAAGACCAGCATTACCAGAGCCAGGACCAAGACCAGCATCCTCAGAGCCAGGACCCGCATCCTCAGAGCCAGGACCAGCATTTCCAGAGCCAGGACCAGCGTCCTCAGAGCCAGGACCAGGGTCCTCATAACAAGGAGCAGCATTACCAGAGCCAGGACCAGTGTCCTCATAACAAAGATCAGCATTTTCAGAGCCAGGACCAATGTCATCATAACAAGGATCAGCATTATCAGAGCCAGGACCAGTGTCCTCAGAACTAGGACCAGAATGCTCAGAGACAGGAACAGTGTCCTCAGAGCCAGGACCTGCATTATTGGAGCTGGGATCTGCATCTTCAGAGCCAGGACTAGAATCCTCAGAGCCAGGACCAGAATCCTCAGACCAGGACCAGAATCCTCAGACCAGGACCAGAATCCTCAGAGCCAGGACCAGAATCCCCAGAGCCAGGACCAGAATCCTCAGACCAGGACCAGAATCCTCAGAGCCAGGACCAGA
>NW_016690482.1:304240-313944 GCF_001604755.1 Lepidothrix coronata | reverse complement strand
CAAGCTATAGCAAAATATATATATTTTCCATATAAAACAGATATATACAGTGAGAATACTATATACCTATAACCCCAGAAACCCCAAATAACTTCCTAGAAGGGAGAAAGGAAAAAGGACAAAAAAAAAAGGATGTGAAGGGACAGAAACAAAACAGGTGTGCACAGTCTAAAAACCCAGTAACCAGCAAAATAAAGAACTGGCAAAATCTCACCACTTCCCTTGAGAGAAGCAGCACTCTCCCCTCACGTGTGGCAGACAACAGCAGTCGATACAGGCCTCAACTTCAGATAAACAAGACCAGGTAGGGATCTACCATTCTGGAACTGCGACGGAAAGAAGACAGTGAGATTTCTTATCTACACCTTATTTACAGCCCAGGTTACGTAAAGGAATAGCATGGAATACTTCCGTGTTCACTAGTTCCTTCCTGGTTACAAGCTGGTCTTCAGGAAGGCCTAGGGTGAAAACTAGCACACAGATAATCCTCAAAGCCAGGACCAGTATTTTCAGAGCCAGGACTAGTATTTTCAGAGCCAGGACCAGCATCCTCAGAGCCAGGACCAGTGTCCTCAGAGCCAGGATTTGCATTCTCAGAGTCAGGATTTGCATTCTCAGAGTCAGGATCAGAATTCTCAAAGCCAGGATCAGAATCCTTAGAGCCAGGACCAGCATTTCCAAAGCCAGGATGAGAATCCTCAGAGAGGACCAGTGTCCTCAGAGCCAGGATCAGAACCCTCAGAGCCAGGACCAGTATTTTCAGAGCCAGGACTAGAATCCTCAGAGCCAGGACCATGGTCCTCATAAAAAGGACCTGCATTCTCAGAGCCAGGACCAGTGTCCTCAGAGCCAGGACCAGCATTTCCAGAGCCAGGACCAGAATCCTCAGAGCCAGGACCTGCATCCTCAGAGCCAGGACCAGTGTCCTCAGAGCCAAGACCAGCATTTCCAGAGTCAGGACCTGCATCCTCAGAGACAGGACCAGAATCCTCAGATCCAGGACCAGCATTTCTAGAGCCAGGATCAGAATTCTCAGAGAGAGGACCAGCATCCTCAGAGCCAGAACCAGCATTTTCAGAGCCAGGACCAGAATCCTCAGAGCCAGGACCAGAATCCTCAAAGCCAGGACCAGGGTTCTCATAAAAAGGACCGGCATCAGAGCTAAGACCAGCATTATCAGAGCCAGGACCAGCATTTCCAGAGCCAGGACCGGAATCCTCAGAGCCAGGATCAGTATTTTCAGAGCTAGGACTAGAATTGTCATAGGCAGGATCAGTGTCCTCAGAGCCAGGACTAGAATCCTCAGAGAGAGGACCAGAATCCTCAGAGTCAGGACCAGAATCCTCGGAGTCAGGACCAGAATCCTCAAAGCCAGGATCAGAATCCTTAGAGCCAGGACTGTCCTCAGAGCCAGGATCTGCATCCTCAGAGCCAGGACCAGTGTTCTCAAAGCCAGGACTGTCCTCAGAGCCAGGACCAGCATCCTCAGAGCCAGGACCAGCATCCTAGAGCCAGGATCTGCATCCTCAAAGCCAGGACCAGCGTCCTCACTCCTTGCTGCCAGACCTGGGTTTTCTCGCATCTTTGCTGGATCCCACAACCCTTGAGCCACTAAAATTCCTTTCTTCCTAATACATTTTTTGTCATTCCCATGAAAAAATGTGCTGTATTCGATCTGCTGGGAAAACACAAGAGCCCAGATCCTTGTAAGTCCTCAAGCACCCTGTGCCTTTTATGGATATTCCTCCTATTAGGGTTTTTCCAGAGCTCAGTTGCCATTTGAACCCCAAATGCTTAAACTCCCACTCTCCCAATAATTGCTTCTGAGCTCCAAAAACCCTTGGAGTTCCAAAATGTACTCAATCTAGGGATGGAGCTCTGGTGAAGGACAATGAGGGGCACTCGCCCAGAAATCCAGACATGGAGCAGGGCCTGGAGGAAGGAAGGAGGGAGAGGAAAAGGCACACGGAGGTGGCTGGAAGGATCCTAAAACCTTCTAGTGGAAGTTTTCCCTGCTCGTGGCAGGAGATTGGAACGAGACCCAAACCATTCCATGATTCTGGGATACACAAAGTTCTGTCTGCAAAATTCCCAAGGGATTTCACCCACCACCTCCAGGTGCCCTGAGTGTGGAGTTACCACCCATGGACCAAACCCCGGTGGCTGTTCCGTGAGCACAGCTCTGACTTGGGCCGTGTTGCTCTTGGCTTCTCTTCTCTGGTTGTATTTTCTCCTCCCACCCTGAAGCTCTGGCTGGTTTAGCTGGACACCTTCCAGAAGCTCCTTGTGAGGGATGAGCATCCCGAGTAGGATGTGGCAAACAAAGCGAGCGGTCGATGGCTCTCTGTTGGCCAAGCTCCAACCCCTGTGGATCAGATGTCCAGAACTGGCCTCCCGGGGTTGCAGCTGATCCTCAGGACTTTCAAAAGATATCCCAAGCCTGGGATATCAGTTAAGAGGAAACTGGGTTTTGTCTGTGTCTGTG
The DNA here is from genome assembly GCF_001604755.1 of Lepidothrix coronata. NCBI lineage: Eukaryota > Metazoa > Chordata > Aves > Passeriformes > Pipridae > Lepidothrix > Lepidothrix coronata. The sequence goes on along the minus strand of NW_016690482.1, from coordinate 311,459 downwards.
ATCATAAAATCACACGACGGTTTGGGTTGGAAGGGACCTGGAAGATCATGGAATTCCAATGCCCTGCCATGGGCAGGGACACTTTCCACTAGCCCAGGTTGCTCCCACCACCAACCTACTTGGTCTGGAACACTTCCAGGGATCTGCCCAAACCTTCCTGGGACAAATATGTCCCAGCTCTTATCCACGAAACATCGAGCTCAAGATCTTGGGGTTTTCCAGATCATCTCCCAGAAGGTCTTGCAAGTCAGGCAGAGCAGCTTCGTCCTCTACTGACGAACTAATCCCACCTAAAGCTTCTCAAGGCACGAGAAGCAGATCCACCCTGGCCCACAGAGCCCAGGGAGAGACCCAGCTTGGTTTTTATCAGCAAAACACTCAGCTTTTCACACCCACTTTGCTTGGCTTTGATGGAGATGAGGAAGTGACCAGTTCTTCCCAAGGGGAGAAGAATCTTTGAGTGGCTCAAGGTCCTGCTGAACCTCAGATGGATCTTCTGGATGTTGCCTTTTCTGCTGCCTTGAGAAGGGCACAGAAGTCCAGTCGTGTGTCCTGGGCTTGTGAGATCCCGCCTGGAGTGTTGGATCCAACTGTGGGATCCAGGGGAGGCACCAGGATGATCAGAGGGATGGAGCAGCTCTGCTGGGAGGAAAGGCTGGGAGAGTTGGGATTGTTCAGCCTGGAGGAGAGAAGGTTTTAGGGGGGAACTAATTGTGGCCTTCCAGGACCTGAAGGAGCTACAGGAAAGATGGAGAGGGAGTATTTCCAAGAGCCTGGAGGGACAGGACAAGGGGGAATGGCTTCATGCTGACAGAGGGCAGGGTTAGATGGGATATTAGGAATAAATTCTTCCCTGTGCAGGTGGTGAGGTGCTAGAATGGATTTCCCAGAGAAGCTGTGGCTGCCCCAGCCCTGGAAGTGTCCAAGGCCAAGTTGGATGGGGCTTGGAGCAACCTGGGCTAGTGGGAGGTATCCCTATCCATGGCAGGAGGTGGAATTCCATGATCTTTAAGGTCCCTTCCCACCCAAACCATTCCATGCTTCTGTGAAATACAGAGATAACAACTGGCTGTGGCCACAGATCCCAGTCCTAAATCCCCATTTCTAAGGGAATCACAGATCCCTGCACTGGCTGGGACAGACAAGGTCTCTGTGACCTTATAAACAACCCCAATTTTGGTTCAGATCCTGGAATTTTGTCCCTTCTCTCTGTCTCTATTCTCACACCCCACAGAACAAACCCAATCCCTGTAAGGGACAGAAGGAAGCGACGGGATCAGGATTGCAGGAGTTTTGCAGAGAACTCTTCCACAGCTGGGAGAGGGGGGGAGAAATCTTATTTATTTACAGAAATTCCCTTCCCCCATGGAACACTTTCCCAGCGCAGCCCTCTCTTATGGATCTCTGGGCCGTGCTCTCCTTTGCCCGTCCTCGGGAATGAAGCAAATCGATGCAGGATTCAAAATAAAGAAGAACTTTCTTTTCACGTCCCATTAAAAACCAAAACCACTGCCTGACTTATCCCTTTTTTTTTCTTTTTAACCTCTTCTTTTTTTTTCTTTTATATTCTAATTTTTTTTATTTTATTTTCTAATTTTTTTTTTTTTTAGCTTTTTAACTTCGGAACGAAGCGGGATTTCAATAATTGCATTCCCATTCCACCCCGGATACGGTGCCCTGTCCCAAAACCCGACCCTTCCCTTCATCCTCATCTCCAAGGGAAGCATTTTTAACACGAAGCCACATTGATATTCAAATAGATTATCATGCAGGCAAATGGAGGCAGCATTTCCAGCCAGCAGCGTGTGAAAGAGCAACTAATGGATTAGTATTTATGGCTGGCTATAATCCACTTTTTTTCTTTTATTTTTTTTTTTTTTGAGGACCCTGCAGCTGGGAGGAAGGTGTGATGAACTCCTTTTTCTTGCAGCCCCCTCCTCCTCCTCCTCCTCCTCCTCCATCCCTCTCTCCCTCCTCCCCTCTGGATGGGATACAACGGCCTCCTGGCACCGCTGAGCTTGGCAAAATTGATGACAGGACTTTAAGGATCCATTAGAAAAACAAATTCTTAAACAGTGTCTTCTAAAATCAATCACTTTTACCTTTAGTGGGATTTATGGCTGGCCCGACTCCCCCCTTATTGCAAAGATTCACGTCTGCCAAGGGAGGGAAAAAAAGAAAAAAATGTCCCCGTGGATAAACTCCAGGCTGGAGGCTCTGGACTCTCCTTGTCTCCCCAATGGGAGGGTGTAATGGGAATTCTGGGAATATAAGGGAGTAGATCTGGTTTGTGGGGGCTCAACCAGCGCAGAATTCCTAAGGGAGACACGACATATCCCTCCAGTCCAGAGCTGGGGGGCAGGAATGCTCAGGAACAGGGAGAAAGGTGGTTCCAGGGGTATAAAAACAGAGAGGTGCGGGCAGGACAAGTGAATATTAAATGGGAGGATTAGGGGCAGTTCTTCCAATCTGATAGTTTTCCTGGATTAATCCCTGCTTGCAGCAGAAAATTCCTTTTATGTCGTGGTGCAAAATGTGTAAGAGATGCAAAAGTTGTGTAAGTTGTGGATTCCTCATCCCTGGAAGTGTCCCAGGCCAGGTTGGAGCGACCTGGGATAGTGGAAGGTGTCCCTGCCACCATGGCAGGGCGTTGGAATTCCATGATCTTTCAGCTCCCTTCCGACCCAAACCATTCCAGGATTTTATGACACAAGATGATAAATCCACGAGGGAGAAAAAACAAGCAGTTAATCAGATTAAGAAGGGTTGTAGCAGCAAGAAGGAGCTTTGTGCCACTGGGAGTCATTTATAGGGGCAGGAACACGCAGTGGAAAACTTTCCAAACACAGGGACACCCAGGAGAGGGGAACAATCCAGGCATGGATTGATGGACACCCAGCAGCACAGGGACCAGCCCTGGCTGGATTTGGGGCTGTAACTGAAGAGCTGATCATGCCCTGTACCCCATTTCTTTAGGGTTTGGCTCTTATTTCCCATTTATATGATCTGTGCTTCCAGGGCCACGTCTGGGGATCAGCTGGAACAAAGGGAATTGTGGCCGCTTAACCCCAAGATGACTGAATCAGCAGGAAAAGCATCTTCTGGGGTCTCCTCCCAGCTAAATATCGCAGAAGGTTTGCTGGTTCACATCCCTGGGGAGGGAAAGAGGCTTGTTGGAGGTGCTCTTAGGGCTTTTCCCCCTGAACTCGTTTGTTGAGTGGTCAGAGAAGAACAGAAAATGTCTCTCTCCAGGGACCCGTTTAATGGAATTTGGAAAGCTGACCAAAAACACAGTCTGTTCCTGTGGATTTTAAGGGCCCAAGTTGGTTCCAGGCTTTCGTTTTGCATTGGATTCACTGGTGAGAGGAAAGACAGGGAAAACTCTTTTCCCAGGTGCGTGGTGCCTCCAGGTATCCAGAGGTGTCTCCAGGTATCCAGAGGTGCCTCCAGGTATCCAGAGGTGTCTCCAGGTATCCAGAGGTGCCTCCAGGTATCCAGAGGTGTCTCCAGGTATCCAGAGGTGCCTCCAGGTATCCAGAGGTGTCTCCAGGTATCCAGAGGTGCCTCCAGGTATCCAGAGGTGTCTCCAGGTATCCAGAGGTGCCTCCAGGTATCCAGAGGTGTCTCCAGGTATCCAGAGGTGCCTCCAGGTATCCAGAGGTGTCTCCAGGTATCCAGAGGTGTCTCCAGGTATCTCATCCGGGTTGACACAGGGGAGAGGTGGATCCCACCTTTGGTTTTAAGCTCAGGATCACAGAATCATGGAATCAGAGAATTATTGAATCACAGAATCATGGAACCATAGAACCATAGAATCAGAGATTAATAGAATCATAGAATCACGGAATCATGGAATCATTGAATCATAAAATCACAGAATCATAGAATCATGGAATCATAGAATCATGGAATCATGGAATCACAGAATCATAGAATCATGGAATCATAGAATCATAGAATCACAGAATCATTGAATCAGCTGGGTTGGAAAAACCCTCTGAGATCATCAGGTCCAACCCTTGGTCCAACCCCGCCGTGGTTCCCAGCCCATGGCACTGATGCCACATCCAGTCTCACCTTAAACACCTCCAGGGATGGTGACTCCACCCCCTCCCTGGGCAGCCCATTCCAATGGCTGATTACCCTCTCTGGAAAGAATTTCTTCCCAATGTCCAACCAAAACTTCCCCTGGCACAGCTGGAGACCGAGCCCTCTTGTCCTACTGCTGGTTCCTGGGAGAAGAGACCAATCCCACCCCCCCGGCTCCCCCCTCCTGTCAGGGAGTTGCAGAGAGTGAGGAGGTCTCCCCTGAGCCTCCTCCTCTCCAGGTTGAGCCCCCCCAGCTCCCTCAGCCTCTCCCCATGGGAATTGTGCTCCAGACCCTTCCCCAGCCTCGTAGCTCTTCTCTGCACCTGCTCCAGCCCCTCCATGGCCTTCCTGAGCTGAGGGCCCAGAGCTGGACACAGCACTCCAGATGAGGCCTCACGGGGGCAGAACCCCTTCCCTGCTCCTGCTGCCACACTGATCCTGATCCAGGCCAGGATCCGTTGGCTTTCTTGGCCACCCCTGGGCTCATGATCTTTTCTCCTCACTTTGAGCTGGTCCAGCCCAGCCCAACCTGGACTTTTTGAGTTCCCTGAAACTCGAGGAGGTGGAAAAGACACAAAACCAGGGAGGAAGACGCAAGAAACGAGCCCAAATCTCCTCACCCCCGGCTCTGGGAGCATCCTCCCCTCCTCTGCTCCGGGGGGCGGGGATGAGGCCAGAACATTAGCAAATCCAGGGAGAAGCTCGTAATTCCTATCGATTCCCGAGGTGTATGAAACTGCTTGTTCTATCATTTAGAAAAATGGCAATGTTATGATAGAAGGGATTGATTTTCCTCTTTAGGAATATTCATAAACGCCGCTTCCAAGAACGGATAAATCTTCCCCCCCACCCCCCTTTCCCTGCTCAGAGTAAATCATTCTCCGGTTGCTTCCCCGAGCTCTGGGGGGCAAAAGGCAGCTTCTGGTTACGGATTCTTTCCCGAGGAGCTGGAAAAGGGTGCACATCCACAGCCACATCCCTGTTTCCTAGGATATAATAACTGGTTTTAGGGATTGGGATGGATTTTATTCCCAGTCTTTCCCATTTATCAGAAATGTCGCCCCCTCTTCTTCCCTGCTCCCATTCTAACATTCCTGTTTTTCCCTGGTTTTACTCCAGAAGCAGGACTTGATTGAGGCCCTAAAGCGACACTTGGGGAACACTCCTATAACTCCCTATTATCCATGTTTTGGGATCAGGGTGTATTCCTGACCTTATCCCTGACCCCATTCCCATGGATTATCCCATTTTTCCAGTGTTTTTCCCCCAGAATGAGATTGAGATCCAGCCCCTGAAGTGGCATTTGGGGAACACCTCTATCCCTCCCTATTATCCATGTTTTGGGATCAGGGTGGATCCCCTATTCCTGACATTTTCCCTGATCCCGTTCCCACGGGTTTTCCCATTTTCCCCATTTTTTTTCCTCTAGAATCAGGTCGGGATCGAGGCCTGAAGTGGGAGGTTTGGAGATCACTCCCAACCAGACCTTCTTTCTGGGGAGACTTCAAAATCCCACCTTTCCCGTTAATCCCTGGCTGTGGAACGGGATGAAGCCCTCCCCTCCTCAGCCCTGGGAGGTGAATTTGGTCCCATGAAATCAGAGGAATTTGGGGGTTTTTTTGGCTGCAATTCCCAGTTTGCCCCCTCTGTGGGACGATATGAAAATCTGAACTCCAGCTGGGATGGAAATCCTCATTCCTGAAGGAGTTTTCCCAGGATAATGCCATTCCATTGTGGAGTCTTTGTTCCTCCAGGCACGCAAAGACGTTCCCGGATACGGGAGCCCCCCCGGCCATCCCTGTGTCATCAGAAAGGGAAAAGAAGGATTCTCCCGCCCAGCAGAGCTTCCCTGAGCTCATCCAAAGGACCTTGGGAACAACTGGCTTCCACTTCCCACTCTCTGCTCCGGTTTGAGGTGGGATGCTCTTCCATCCCATGGATCTCCAGGCCACCTCCAGGCCTGAGGGGTGGTTAAAAAAAGGTGGACACACATCCTTTCCCATTTTTTCCCATCCCAGCCCCCTCCCCTCTTAAGGGAGTGTTGTTTAGGAGCTCACCAAGAAGTCTCCACATCCCTGGAATTTTTCCAGGCCGGGTTGGATGGGGGATTTGGAGCAACCTGGGATAGTGGAAGGTGGCCCTGCCCATGTGGAACAAGATGATCTTTAAGGTCCTTTCCAAACCAAAACTATTCTAGGAGTCTGTAAGTCCATAGGAAGGATTTATCCCAAATAAAACTGGGAGTGGTCGATCCTGGTGGACAAAATTTGGTGGGCTAAGTTAAACTCCTCCAGCTTCTTTAGTTTCCTGTGGTTCAGGGGGAGTTTTTCCATCCTCCTCCCAGATTTTTGGGGGCACAGACCAGGAAATGGAGCCTCTTCATGCTGGTGTTTTTGGGATTCTGGTGGCTCAAATCCCTTAAATTCCCACTTTTCCTTGTCATTTTTCTGGTCAAGCATCTGTGGTTCTGCTCCAAAAAGCACCATTCCTTGGAGATATCCCTGGAAATAACAACCCCCAGGACCCCCTTTTTCATGGAAAGAAGGGAAAAAAAATTTCTAAAAAAAGAGACAAATTACAATTTTGTTTCCTTTTTCCCTCAGGTATTTGGAGAGAGAGGAGCTTTTATAGAGTTATTCCATAAAATGAGTAAACCCAGGAATATTTTCAGGTTCAGGGGAGTCTCTCCCTGGAAATTCCATCTCGGTTTAAGCTTTAGCTCATCCCGGTTGTGCTCACATCACCATGTCACCGGGGGTAAATTGCTAGACCTGCAAAAGAAATAAAAGGAAATATAGATTCCCACTTGTCCAGGTCATTCCTAACATTTTGCCCGGAGGGTGATCTCAAAAATGTGGATTTTCGACGGCGGGAGGGATAATTTGGAGATCTGAAAAGGAGCTTTATCTGGCCAGAGTGGAGGGAGGAGGGGGGGGAAACAATTAAAAAAAATAATAATTCAAAAAGGAAAATTCACCCGGTAAAAATTATTAGGGATTTTTATTACCTTTCCGATTTTTCCTCCTGCACTAATCCATTTTAACGAGGTCAGCCTGCCTGGCACCGCAGACCTGGGCTAAGTGGAGCAGTTTTAATGTCAGGATCAGGGGAAAAATAATAAAAAAAAAAA
>NW_016690482.1:299979-301827 GCF_001604755.1 Lepidothrix coronata | reverse complement strand
CTTTTTTTTTTCTCTCTCTCTTTCTCTCTCTCTCTTCCCTCGACGGTGGTAGATTATGAGAGGGTTTTATTGGTAAACTTGCTTAGTCTGCAGGAACCTGCTGCCTTCAGCACATCGAGCCTGAGAGCAGGGCTGGGCTCTGGCTGCCACACTGAGCTCCCCCCGCAGCTATTTCGGGGGGCAGGTGGATGTTTTGTCCTCCAAAATCACTTCTCCGGCGTCGTGAGGGAATGTCCGTGCGGGGTGGGAGCGTTTATTCCCACCCAGAGGGTAAAGAAAGGAGTTAATGCGCCTCCTCCATGGAATTAGGGATGCCTGACCTCACTCTGGGAGCTCTCTGCAGTCAGAGGGCAGCGGAGATGGAGTCATGCTGAAGAACAACATCTGCACTGCCACATGAGTGATGACCCTTAATGGGTTCAGGGACGGCATGGATGGACATCCCCCCCTTTTTGGAGGCACTTAGGGGAGATGAATCCCATGTGCAGTTGGAAGTGGGAGCTTTTCAGAGCTGGGATGGCCTTGTAAGACTGTTTTTAGTGCTCCTGGTTTTGCCACCGGATCGCTCGCTGCGGTGGAGGGTTTGGGGTGATGTTCCTCACGGCACGGAGGGTCAACAAGAACAAGTGCTGGGTCCTCCACTTTGGCCACAACAACCCCCTGCAGCTACAGGCTGGGGAAAGATTGGCTGGAGAGCAGCCAGGCAGGAAGGGACCTGGGAGTTGGGATGGACAGGAAGCTGAACAGGAGCCAAAGTGTGCCCAGGTGGCCAAGAAGGCCGATGGATCCTGGAGGCCCAGTTGGTGTCACCTCACTCTGCAGGGCTGGAACAGAGAATCAAAAGTCATGGAATGGTTTGGATTGGGAGGGACCTTAAAGGTCATCTCATTCTATGGGCAGAGACACCTTCCACTAGACCAGGTTGCTCTGAGCTCCATCCAACCCGGCCTTGAACACTTCCAGGGATGGAGCATCCACAGCTACTCCACAACCTGGGATTTGCTGTTGACTCCATGACCTACCGGAAGCTGAGGATCCTGCTGAGCTCCTGGAAACCAGGAGCAAATAAATCCTTCAGGATATGGGAATGCCTTCACCTGCACCACCCAAGGGCGCTGTGAGCTGCATCCCCTTTCTCTACCTCTTCCCTCTTTCTCCCCAGCCATGGAGCAACTCCTGCCACGCCCTCCCAACAAACTCATCTTGATTTTTTCCCATCTCAGGAGCAGCCAGATGGCCAAGAGGGCCAATGGATCCTGGCCTGGATCAGGATCAGTGTGGTAGCAGGAGCAGGGAAGGGGTTCTGCCCCCGTGAGGCCTCACCTGGAGTGCTGTGTCCAGCTCTGGGCCCTCAGTTCAGGAAGGCCATGGAGGGGCTGGAGCAGGTGCAGAGAAGAGCTACGAGGCTGGGGAAGGGTCTGGAGCACAAGCGCCATGAGGAGAGGCTGAGGGAGATGGAGGGAGCTCAGCCTGGAGAGGAGAAGGCTCAGGGGAGACCTCCTCACTCTCTGCAACTCCCTCCCAGGAGGGGGGAGCTGGGTGGGATTGGTCTCTTCTCCCAGGAACCAGCAGTAGGACACAAGGTCTTGGTATCCAGCTGCGCCAGGGGAGGTTTAGGTTGGTTGGATATTTAGGTTGGATATTAGGAAGGAATTCTTTCCGGAGAGAGTGATCAGCCATTGGAATGGGCTGCCCGGGGAGGTGGTGGATTCTCCATCCCTGGATATGTTTAAGGTGAGAGTGGATGTGGCATCAGTGCCATGGTCTAGTGAACCACGCGGGATCAGTGCCATGGGCTGGGAACCACGGGGCATCAGTGCCATGGGCTGGGCAGGGTTGGATCAAGGG
>NW_016690482.1:280105-298667 GCF_001604755.1 Lepidothrix coronata | reverse complement strand
AAACCATTCCACTATTCCATGACTTGTGTCCAAAGCAGGAATCCACGTGCATGGAAAAGGCTTTTCTCCCAAAAGAAAACCCTCTGGCACCACCCAAAAATGAACCCAATTCTTTTGGAAGTCTCCACATGAAGCTGATCCAGTGGGGAGGTGGAGTTGGATCCCACCAGCTCCTGGCTGACTCCTACAAACAGATCCCTGACCACGCACCCATTTTTTTGGGGGTGGTTTTAAAAGACCAGAATGACCCAAATTCATCCCACCCAAAACCTTGCTCACCTCCTGCCCCTCCAGCCCCTTCCTTAAGAGCCCACAGGCCTCTCCCTGGCGATCCCTCATCCCGGGGAAATTGTTAAGAGGCCGATAATTAATTGTGGTGAGTCACTAAAAAAATGATCATTCTTTTGCAGAGAATTAGCACCGTGTTCTGCAGAAATGTTAATGCTCAGGGCCATAAAATGAATGGGGAGCTACAGCACCAGCTGCCAGCGGGGCCGTGAGTTATAATCCCACCTCTGGATGCGGAGAGACGGAGCTTCCAGACGTTTCTGAGGAGGGGAAACGCGTTTGCACCGGGTTGCAGTTTAATTTTATGGTTGTTTTTTTCCTGCCCTCAGAGTCCACAATTGCCTATTAATGACTGAAGCAGGGATAGGAACGGTTTTGCTGATCCCAACTCAGTCTCGGTGTTTATTTCCCATCTGGCTCCCGGGATTTTACTCCGAACGGTTGGATAAAAGGACTCGGGAAGTCGTGGCCAGGCTTCTCAGGGCTGTGCTCCCACCGGCTCCCGGGGATCAAGAGCTGGGAATTTTGGAACAGCAGAGGGGAGAAAATGAAAATTAACAGGTCTGAGAGTTAATTGCTGCGAGTGAAGAGCTCTCCAACCAATATCTGCTCGAGGCAGCTACAAAGGTGGGCTTAACACAGTCCCCATGTCCCAATAAATCCAACCCAGCCGGGCTTAGGGAGGGGAATTTGGTAGATCTCTAAAGATTTGGCTTTGGAGTCAGGAGAACTCCTGACTTTGCATTGCTCCCGGTGCTAAATCTGCTGATTCCAGGCCCAGCTGGAGCGGGCAGGTGTAAGGAAGGACACGGGGATGGGTTTGGAAGGCGTTTCCCTCCTCCCTCGATTTGATGGGACCTGACATATCCATTGATTTCCATTTGTTACGGACCAGCATTTGTTCCACAAATGGAACGAGGAGATGACTCAGATCACAGCTGCTTTCCCAAACATGCCTTGTTTTGTTTCTGTTTTTTTTTTTTTTTTTTTGAAGTTCAAGGAATGGGAAGTTTCCAAATGATTCACTCTTGGCTTGGACTTCCATTCCCGGATTCCAGTGACTTCAGCTCCCAGAAATGGGGTGGGTTTCCTGGCTGGCAGAGCGCTTGCCTTCAGGGAAGTCTGCAAGGCAGACACTCCTCCCTTCTCTTCCAAGCAGGATTTTCTTCTTCCTGTTTTCCATGCAGTTGGTTTTGGATCCATCCAGATCCAGGGGAGAAGAAAATGGAATTTCTCTCGCAGCAGGAGTCCGAGATCCAACTCACCCATGTCATGTGCCAGGGAAAGCTATGAATCAGTTGTTGGCAAGATGGAATTTTACTGGATGGAGGTTGAAACAGCTCATTTATGGCTGGGATGGGAAAAGGAGGGAGAGATGTGGTGATGGATTGGGGCAAAGGTGGATTCCAAGACAAGGAGCCAAGATCAGGGAGATACAGGGTAGGAACCACGGGGAGAAATCCTGTAAGAATTAGGAGTGTTTCTCACTAAGAGAGGGAATTCAACCTTCAAATCCACTAAAAAAGCAGGCAGAGGGGGGGAAAAGTTTGGTCTCTCTGTCCATGGTGGGCGGGTTCGGAAGATGACGCAGCAAGAAAGATTTGGGTGAGACAACTGGGCAAAGGTCCATCCATGGAATGAATGAAGGAATGTCTGGGAAGGGGAGGATCTCAGACACTGGGAGAGTTCAGGACCAGGGTAGGGAAAACACCTGGTAAGAGCAACATGAGTCTGGCTTCTCTTGAGGAGAAGGAATGACCACACAGCCCCAGGGAATGGTTTTGGCTGGAATGGACCTTTCGGACCATCCAGTGCCACTCCCTGCCATGGGCAGGGACACCTTCCACTAGCCCAGGTTGCTCCAACCTGACCTTGGATACTTCCAGGGATGGGGCAGCCACAGCTCCTCTGGGAATTCCATTCCAGACCTTCCTCACCTTCCCAGGGAAGAATTCCTTCCCAATATCCTGTCTAACCCTCTGGCAGTGGGAAGCCATTCCCTGTGTGCTGTCCCTCCATCCCTTGTCCCAAGTGCCTCTCCAGTTCTCCTGGAGCCCCTTTAGGCTCTGGAAGGTGCTCCAAGGTCTCCCTGGAGCCTTAGAGAAGAGCAACACGTGGATGTTCCAGTGGAGGAAACTTCCAGGGGATACAAGGACCAAACTTTGCTCTGAAGGTGATCAGATGTTACCCAAGGGACTCAGAGAAAGGGTGGGATCTCCATCCTTGGAGTAATCCAGACTTAGTTGGAGAATCATGGGATCACTGAGGTTGGAAAAGACCTCCAGGACCATCGAGTCCAACCTTTGACCCATCCTCACCTTGTTCCCCAGCCCAGGGCACCGAGTGCCACATCCAGTCCTTCCTTGGACACCTCCAGGGATGGGGACTCCAAACCTCGCTGGGCAGCCCCTTCCAAGGCCTGACCACCCTTTCCATGAAGAAATTCCTCCCGCTGTCCAACCTGACCCTCCCCTGGCACAGCCTGAGGCCGTGTCCTCTTGTCCTGGGAGAAGAGGTCAACCGTGAACATCCCGTTCTAACTTTAAAAACTGAATTTATCTTCAATTTTGATATATTTTAAGCACAGCTCTGGACAGGAGGTTGCCAGAGGTCCCTTCCAGCCTCCACCATCTTTGAATGGAAAATTCCAAAAAACCCTGGAAAATTCAAAATTGGCTTCGAGCGCTGGCCCTTCACAGTTAAAAACCCACTTTTCCAAAACTCCTTCCCGGCTCCAGTTGTGACTCTGCTCATCAGTTCGTGTCCCTTGGGGGTGCAATCACATCTTATTAATTTGAAATCGCCCAAATAGTCATTACCCTGATAATTGTCTGCTTAGTAAATACACTCATCCCCGAGGGCTTATTGAGGCTTTATCTACTCCTGGGTGACCTGAGGGGCTATTGATTATTTGCTCGTTAGTCCTCATTAACTTTGGGGTTTTAATAAACAATTGGGAGATAATCCAAGACCCAGCAGAAGCTTTTCCTGGGAATCATCGCTCACCTCCTTCAGAGGGGACGGCCAACAACAAAAAGAAATGATGCTCGTTTGCAGGTCTTCGAGGGAGAAAAGGGAATTTTGGAGTTGATTTCTGGAGTTTTTTTATCACCTGGGCTCGTTTCTGCCTTGTGGTGTTGTCCAACAATGTGGTCCAACCAGAGAAACATCCTGAAAGTGGTGCCTGAATCCCACAGTTGGAAAATTCAGCTCACTTTCAGCGGGATCCCTGGGATTTCCAGGCTGAATGCACCCAGAATTCCCTGATTCCCTGTGTCTAACAAGCTCTGCTCCAGGAATAAGGGAATATATGATGTTGTCCAACAATTTGCTCCAAGCAGGAAAACATCTTGAAAGTGGTGCCTGAATCCTACAGTTGGAAAATTCAGCTCACTTTCAGCGGGATCCCTGGGTTTTCCAGGCTGGATGTGCTCAGAATTCCCTGACTCCTTGTGTCTAACAAGCTCTGCCCCAGGATTAAGGGAATATGTGATGTCATCCAAGAATGTACTCCAGCCAGGAAAACATCCGGAAAGTGGTGCCTGAATCCTACAGTTGGAAAATTCAGCTCACTTTCCATGGGATCCCTGGGTTTTCCAGGCTGGATAAGCCCAGAAGTCCCTGATGTTCTGGTTCTAACAAGCTCTGCTTCAGGATTAAGGGAATATCAGTGCTAATGAGGCCCTTTTTTCCAGGAATGTTGCTGAAAGCATGGGAAGGGCACAGCACTCTGCTGAAAGCAGAGTTGTGGCCTCTCCTCTGAGCATTCCTGAGCAGGGTTTCCTACCTGGAGGAATTCTGCATGGGAATTTTCCACCTATTCCTTCCCAAGAGGATTCAGGCACCGCTTTCCAGATGTTTTCCTGGCTGGAGCACATTCTTAGATGACATCACATATTCCCTTAATCCTGGGGAAGAGCTTGTTAGACACAAGAAGTCAGGGAATTCTGAGCACATCCAGCCTGGAAAACCCAGGGATCCCGCTGAAAGTGAGCTGAATTTTCCAACTGTGGGATTCAGGCACCATTTTCAGGATGTTTTCCTGCTTGGAGCATGTTGTTGGATGACACCACATATTCCCTTAATCCTGGGGCAGAGCTTGTTAGAACCAGATCTTCTGGGAGTTCTGGGCTCATGCAGCCTGGAAAACTTAGGGATCCCACTGAAAGTGAGCTGAATTTTCCAACTGTGGGATTCAGGCACTATTTTCAGGATGTTTTCCTGCTTGGAGCAAATTGCATGGGAAGTTCAGCCATGGCCACCTCCCTGCTTTTCCAGAGCCTGGTGCTGCTGTGCAGAAGCTTTTGGGAGAGGATGATCCATGTGTAGATGACATGGATGTGGGTTCTGTCCCTGGTTTAGGACTCTTATTCCTGAATTTTCTGCCCAAATCCCCTCACTCTGCACAGCAGGAATGACCGACTCTGTCCTTACTCGCTCCTTGCTCCTCGTTTACTACTTGTGGCTCTTCCCACCCAAGCAGAGATCCCATGATGTTGTTCCCAAATGTTCCCAAGGAGAACATTGAGATGCCTCATCTCCCTCCTGGAAGGAGCAGAGAGAGCAGATCTTCGCTCATCCAGGTGAAGATCCCTCAGGAATGTTTGTCCCACGAGGTTTTCCTCCTCTATCCCAACAGCCAAGCGGTCCCTGGGTCACTCAAGGGAGGATGGGATTCGTTTTTTTTTAGAGGAAAACTCTTTCTGGGCACACCAGGATAGAGGCAAATCCATCCTGGCCTCAGCTGGGACACCCTGGAATTTTTCATAGGCTGGATCCGAGCTCTCAGGGAGGCCTGGAGTGTCCCAGACACCGTCAGGGAGCCCTGGACTGATAGGCTTTCTTGCCCAGGGGTAGGATCCAGCTTTTGGGAGGAATAAACCTTGGATCAGGGTTTTCCCTTTGCAAAGAATTGAAACCACACAGGGAAAAATCAGGAATCCACGAGGAGTCCCTGGGCTATAATGCCAGGAGGTTTTACCTCTCTGCCGGCACCTTCCATGGAGTGCAAATTTTTGGGACAACATGGATCAGACTCCCCAGCTGAGTTCCCTGAGGTATCCCAGTGTTTCACAGCACTATCCTACAAAATCCAGGCTTGGGAAGACAAGGTGGCCTCTGGAATTCCCTCTCAGGTGCCCATCAGCCCCCGCAAACCTTATTCCCCTCCTTCCATCGCCGACGAATTTTTCCTATTCCTCCCGCAGTGGAAGCCGCCTGGCAGCTCCATCTCGACCCAGGGAGGTTCCCCCTTTCCCCTTCTCTCCTCCCTCCCCCCCCGCTCCCCACATCCCTGAGATTTATGAGCCAGACTTGCATTATGAGGTGAGTGACTTATCGGGCTGTCAGGGCGAGCGTTTTAAGACGGAATTATATGGGAGAGGGAAAAGATTTTTACCAAATTAATGAAAAATCAATCGGGCCTCAAAAATCCATTAATGGTCATAATGCACTGGTTACAGATAGAGAGATACCAGGGAATCCAATAGTGCCTGTTAAATACCTCTCCTGGAATGGAGCGTCTGGGATATAACTCATTCATTAGGCTGCCCATGTTTACTTTTTAAAGTGACACCAAGCCCTGTCCCTGCAGGACTCCATGCAGCATTTATAAGCCCACATTCCCCCAGTGCCCATCTCCGGGGCCAGCCTGGCCTGGTTCCGAAGGAATTGATCCTCCATTCCTTTTTTTTCCCCCTCCCCGGGACAATCCCTGCTGAGGCAGGGCCGGAATGACTCTGTTCCTATAGCTGATGGTTTCCCCTATAGCTGATGGTTTCCAGCCTTCCCCGAGCTCTGACTTTCACCCCAAATAGCTCTCTGGAGGTATGACCTGCAGCTCAATGTGTCTCCTCTTCATTTTCCTTAGTCTTAGCTCAGTGCTTGGCTTAATCCCTCCCCTCATCCAACAATAACAACATTAATCCCGGGGCTGATCCTGCTCCGTTCCCAGTGTCTCTGGGGAGCCTGGGAATTGCTGCTGGTGCTCTCCCACCTCCCAGGCTTTCTCAGACTTTTGAGGAATGGTCAAATGAGGAAAGGCTGAGAGAATTGGGATCGTTCAGCCAGGAAAAGAGAAGCTTCGGGGTGACCTAATTGTGGCCTTCCAGGACCTGAAGGGGGAACTTACAGGAATGATGAGGCAAAACTATTTCCAAGAGCATGTAGGACAAGGGGGAATGGGTGAAAACTGTCAGACAGCAGGGTTAGATTGGATATTAGGAAGAAATTCTTCCCTGTGTGGGTGGTGAGACACTGGAATGGAAGTCCCAGAGAAACTGTGGCTGCCCCTGGATCCCTGGAAGTGTCCAAGGCCAGGTTGGAGTAACCTGGGCTAGTGGGAGCTGTCCCTGCCCATGGGAGAGGCTTGGAATGAGATGATCTTTTGACTCCCCTTCCAACCCAAACCATCCCATGATTCTATGATTCCAAGATTCCAGGATTCTATGGGCAACGTGACACCTGGTTTGAAGGGTCAACGTTGGCCACCTCGTGCCTGGGAGAGGATCCTCCTCCCTTTCTCCCTTCTTTCTGCACGTTGGGGTTGTTGTTGCTCCTCCCCCTGTCCTGCCCCACCTTTCAGACCTGTGTCCACCCCTGGGTTGTTCCAATCCTCATGGAGATGCTGGGCCTGGCACGACGGATCTCAGGTGGCTTCTGGTGGGACCCACCCTCTCCACATCTGTCCAGATGTTTCCCACAGCTGCCATTCGCTGCCCGGGGGAAAATTCAGCGGAGGCAACGTGCCCAAAAAGTCAGGCCCACAATCCAAATGGGAATTGCGGTTGTCTGGAGGACGTCAAACCTCTCTAACATGAACTTTCCATGCAGTGGTGCAGCTCCACGTCAAAGAGACTTCAAAAGAGAGCAGGAAAGACCTTGAAAGAGCAGTTCCTCGCATTCCTTTTCCATTCCTGACTCTCCATGGAGTGTTCCAGTCTTCTCCATAGCGCAGACAGCTTGTGGGAAATGCGTCACACCTTGGAATGTCACGGCAGCTCCAGGATGTTGAACGGTCTTGGCGATGGAAGAGAAGGTGAATTCGTCCTGTAAAGTGCCTAATCTAGAGAGGAGACAACTCCTCTGAGAAGAACATTGCCCAGCATGGGGATAAACCACTCCCACTGCCCAGAAGGTCCTGCCCAGAGGCTGGAATGCCATAGGAATTCTGCTTTTCCCACGAAAATGAACTGCAGCCCAGCACAGGGGTGCGAGGGCTCAGCAAAGAGAAGTCAGGCAAGAAGAACTTGGATTTTCCAGCCCCAAAATGCAAATATTCCCCCTGAGGGGGGGTCTCAGTGGTTGCTCCTGTTCTGGGGGTCCTCAGAGGTCCCTGGATCGAGCGCATCCAGCTCCAGTTGTGCTCTGGCACATCAGGGAACTGCCTTGGATGTGTGTGCTGTTGTTCATCAAACCTGGAAAAATTCTCCTCCTCCCACTGGCAGGGAAAAGAGCAGGACGTCAAATCTTGTTTCAGAGATTCCACGGATTCCACAGCTGGGAGGGACCCACAAATCTTGGCTTGTCCACAAGGTGAGCTGTGTGTTTGGTGCTGCTCCCATCTCCCCTCCCTTCGCTTCCCAGTCCTGGCACCTGGCACTGATCCCCTCCTGAGGGGAAAAAATGGGATCAGGACCTGTGGGATGCCTGGATAGAGTCAGATCCACACATCGCCCCTGCTCAACGTCATCGGGCACCGGGGGTTTCGTTTCCTTTAAATCTTTTTTAAAAAGCAATAAAAGGCCTCCTGGAACAGTCGGAGCGCCGAACATCCACCAAAGTGACAGCCTGTCAAAGCTGCCTCGCCGAGAAAACCTGGGCCCAGCAAATTTTTAAGCAGGAAAATTTATTCGCCGTGTCGCTCATCTCTCCGGGGATGAAAAATGGCCGGGGCTCCCTCATTTCGCGCGGAGTCCTGGCAAAGCGGCGCCGCGCTCAAACGAGCGGATCGGCCTCGAACAGGACCAATTCATCATCTGGAACAGGCGGAGGCGACAACCTGCCCCGAAAAAAAAAGAAGGGGAAAAAGGATTAAGTTGTGGGTTTTATCCCGGCCTAAATGATCTCGCCCATTAATTTGACACGACAAGGGCTGCCGAGCGCGACGTTTCCCTCGGCCGGGATCTAACGCGGGGCTCTCTATTAACCCGTCACCTTTGCCACTTCCAGCCCCTTGTCCAGGGGGATTTTTCCAGGGGATTTTGGTGCTAGGTGCCTGCTGGTTGCGCTGAGGTGGCGTTGGATGGGTTTAGACCAGGAGAAGAAGCCCTTCGGCCCCTGGAGATGGGTTGGGAACGGATTTTGCCGGAGATGGTTTTGATAGTAATTCCAGATTTGATCTATTTTTTTTTTCACACTGTCAAAAATTCCAGCTGGACTTTTGTTTGACTGTCTGCACTTTGGGATTTTCACCCATCCCTGGAAGTGTCCAAGGCCGGGTTGGACGGGGCTTGGAGCAACCTGGGATAGCAGAAGGTGTTCCTGCCCATGGCAGAGGGTTGGAATTAGACGGTCTTGAAGGTCTCTTCCAACCCAACCCATTCTGTGATTCTTCCTCTGCTCTTGAGCTTGGAGAAGATGATCCTTGTAAAGGAACTTGCTGTCACAGACCCCTCTTCTTTCCAAGTTTGTATCCCACAGGATTAGTCCAAACAGTCCTGGATCTTCTCTCCAACTCTCCAGGGCTATGATCCTACTTTTTGTCCTGTTCTCTTTCCTCAAGATCCCAGAATCACAGAGTCACTGAGGTTGGAAAAGACCTCCAAAAGACCGTGGAGTCCAACCTGTGACCCAACCCCACCTTGTCCCCTAGCCCAGAGCACTGAGTGCCACGTCCAGTCCTTCCTTGGACACCTCCAGGAATGGGGACTCCAAACCTTCCTGGGCAGCCCCTTCCAGTGCCCAATTATTGTCTCTCTAAAGAACTTCTTCCTAACGTCCAGTTCTGGGCCCCTCATGGCAAGATGGACATTGAGGGGCTGGAGTGTGTCCAGGGAAGGGAACAGAGATGGGGAAGGGTCTGGAGCAGCAGGAGCAGCTGAGGGAGCTGGAGGGGATCATCCTGGAGAAAAGGAGGCTCAGGGGGGACCTTCTCACTTCCACAACTCCCTGACAGGAGGTGGAGCCAAGTGGAAGTCGGGCTCTGCTCTCACAAGGGACAGGAGGAGAGGAAACGGCCTCAAGCTGTGCCAGGGGAGGGTCATGTTGGACATCGGGAAGAATTCTTTCATGGAAAGGGTGGTCAGGCCTTGGAAGGGGCTGCCCGGGAAGGTTTGGAGTCTCCATCCCTGGAGGTGTCTAAGGAATGCCTGGACATGGCACTCAGTGCCCTGGGCTGGGGGACAAGGTGGGGATTGGACACAGTTTGGACTCCACGACCTTGGAGGTCTTTTCCAACTCAATAATTCCTGGATCCTGAGTTCAGCAAGGTGAACAAACACAGAAGTGGAGTTTTCCAGGAGGTGACAATGACTCTACCGGCCGGTCACAGCTGCAGCCTGAAGGTCTGACCTTGGTCCTTGGGCACAGCCATGATTTCCCTCCTCCCACCTCGCTGGGACCTTGCCAGGCCCTCCCTCCGGGCCCCATCACGTGTGACACGAGCGTGGCCACTTGCAGGGCAGTTCCAGGGGCTGCAGGGACAGGGATCAGCTCCCTATTTAGAAATGCTGACGGGGCAGGAGCTCAGATCCAGCACCCTGGGCAGGGACACCTCATGGATCTTAATCCCCCGAGAGCTTTGATTGCAAAACCGGAATCAAAATGAGACGAAACCTTCCCTTTCCTTCTTCCCTAAACCCTCTGCTCTCAAAGAGGGGTTTCAATGGTTGGGGTCAGTCCCCCTAGAAGCACGAGGGAGCTGATGGGTGTATTTTGGTGCCACCCTCACCCAGCTGGTGCTGTGAGAAGGTCAGAGAGACCTCAACGTGCCTTCCTGGCCTCAAAATCTGTTGCCCCGTCAGCATTTTTCCTTTCCCCGGCTAAAATCAACCCCCCCAGGTGTGCCAGATGTTGCACAAACCCTTTGTGAGCCCGTCCTTGTGTCTGGTGACAGAGCCCCGAGGGGCTAGCAGGAGGTTTGTCACCTGCAGAGCTCCATGCAGGGGATCTGTGGTGACGTGGAGCTCCCTGTGGATGATCCCGGTGACACTTTGTCCCTTACCCGGCTCAGCCACTCCATGTGGTGACGTCTCTCCCCTAAGGTGCTCATCTGTCTTCTAAGGTGCTTCCAGGGAATCCCAACGACAGGTTTCCCCGCTGTGATGTCACCTGTGGGTGCAGACACATTCCCAGCACTCTGAGCACTTGGCTTTGCCACTTCCTCAAGCCTTGGGAGACCCTGGAGAGGCACCTGGAGGCGTAGAGATGTTGCAGCCCCAACAGGGAATCCCAGAATGGTTTGGGTTCAAGGGGAACTTAAAACCATCTCTTTCCAACCCCTACCATGGGCAGGGACAACTTCCACTACCCCAGGTTGCTCCAACCTGGCCTTGGACACTTCCAGGGATGGGGCAGTCACCGCTTCTCTGGGAATTCCATCCCAGTCCCTCATCACCCTCCCAGCCAAGAATTCCTTCCCAATATCCCATCTATCCCTCCCCTCTGGCACTGGGAAGTCATTCCCTGTGTGTTGTCCCTCCTTCCCTTGTCCCAAGTCCCTCTCCAGCTCTCCTGGAGCCCTTTTAGGTCCCGGAAGGAGCTCCAAGGTCTCCCTGGATCCTTCTCCAGGCTGGACATTCCCAGCTCTCCCAGCTTGGCTCCAGAGCAGAGGAGCTCCATCCCCTGGAGCATCTCTGTGGTCTCCTCTGGCCTTGCTCTAACATTCCCACATCCTTGTGCTGTTGGAGAACCCAGAGCTGGATGCCGGGATCTACAGGGCAGATCTCCAGATCTCCCCTTCCCTTTCTCCAGGACTTTACAGCTCAAATTGATGAAGAAACTTCCGTGTTTTATGGTCTTTTCTTTCTCTGTCTTGGTCTCTGTGACCCCAAGGATTTCTGGGAGACGTGGCCTGGGAACACCTCAGGAATTATGTGGCTGGTGGGATTGCTCTGATAGTCCTAAAAGCACAGAAACAAATCTGTTCAAAGCCCAGAACAAATAACCCACTCCAACTTTTTATTTTAAACAAAATCTCCCCACTGGGCTTGGTCAGATCTCTTAATTTTTTTTTTTTAAATCATAAGCTGAGCTTTTGGCAAGACAAGAGGAGGAGAGAAAAGAGGGGGGAAAAAAAATCAAAAGTATCTTCCTGAGGTGTTTGGGAAGCTGATACCTATTACACAGGTATCAAACAGCCTTTTTTCCCCATGCAGATAAAATAATTCCCCAGATCTAATTTTAGCGATTTGCCTTTTTGTGTGTGTGCGTGTGTGGCAGTTTAGAGAGAAAAAAAAAATAATAAAATTTAACCGGTGTCTCATGAAAGTCAAATTGAGTCGGGTCTTTTTCTTTCTTTTTTCTTTCTTTCTTTTTATTTTATTTTATTTTTTTTTTTTGTGGCACTTTTTCAAGACGATTTTTCCCCCCTTTAGGTTTGATATATCTCGGTGTTCTTGCTCAGGGAATCCGGGAACAAAGTCTTTGGGTGCAAAGTGAGCTCCTCCTTGGAGGAGCTTTCATGCTGTGCTCAAATATGAGCAGGAAATACATATATATATATTTATATATATATATATATATATATATATATGCATGTGTGTGATCAAGAGATACTTAAGAGAGTGCTTCGCTTTTTTCCTCCAAATATTAATATTTAAGCTGACCCACCTCTCCCATCCACCTCATTACTAATTTAATCCACTTTAGAGCCGAGGGGGAAACTGAGGCAGGGCCACTCTGCTCACATTAGGAGGGATCCTGCTGGCTCAGCTCTTGGCTTTTGTACCTTCCCTCTGCTTTTTGAGGCCGGATCCAGGTCTTAAAGCCCAAGGAGGAACATCCCGGGGGGTCAAAGTTCATCCCTGGGCGGTGGCACGAGGCAGAACCGGCTTGGTGACACCGGGAGGTCCCCGTGGCTCCTCAAGCAATTTATAAGCAATTCCCGATCAGTCAAGCATTTAAATACTTTGCAGACTCAATTAAAAGGTTTTTTTTTTGCGGGGGGAAGTCACTGGGGTTTGAGTTGTGTGGGTTTTTTTCCCCTACTAAAAGCCATTTAAATACCAATAAGAAAGTCTTGATTCAGTTCTTTGTTGGGATAGCCCGGGGGGGTCATTCCGGGAGTCATTAATCCTGCTTGGACAGGAGCTTTGTTGGCAGGATTTGCCTCTCCAGCTGAGTGAGATGCCACTGTCACCAAGAGCCTAGTGGACTCGGAGCCACCTTTGGTCCCAGATTGGAGCAGCAAACCTTGAGGTTTTAAGCCCAAGTCAGTCTTATCTTTATCTCTCCTGCTGTGAGAGACACGAGGGTGTCCTGACAATAATTCCTCCTTGCTGGGTGTTTTCTCCTCTCTCCGACCACCACTGATGCCTTTGCTTGGTAAAACACGGTGATTTGGGCAAGTCTTGGCTGTTTTGAGTCTTGGTGATTCAAAAAGCCCTTCAAGGCCACCTTGGATGGGGCCTGGAGCAACCTGGGCTAGTGGGAGGTGTCCCTCGATCATCCCTAGATTGTCCCGAAGGTCCTTTCCAACCCAAACCATTCCATGATTCTTTTTCCAGTTGCTGGTTTAACTGGGGCTCGTGAATTCAGATCTTCCAAGTGACTGCTTCAGTTTTCCTGTCGAATCCACGGGGGACATTTCATGGAACACAAGAACCCGGAGCGCCGCAGCTCTCAGCAGGCAGGACAGACACCTTCTGGGCTGGGGAGGGAGACAAAAGCTCCCCAAATTCCTGCCAGTCTGCCCTGGGGAGCTCCTCCATCCCCCTCCTGGGATCAGTCCATGTCTGATCACTCTCCAAGTGGTGAGAAGACACCCCGAGTCCACTTTTGCTTCCTCTCCCCGGCACCACATCTCCCACTCAGGCCCCTTTCTTGCCCTTCTGGAAGTTTTGGAGCATCTTTAGGAAGAGCAAAGCTTGTGGTTTGCCCTCCATCACCCTCCACCTCTGCCTTGCTCCCAAGTCCTTCCAGGCTGGTGTCCACAGCCACATCCACCATTATCAATGGGCTTGTCAGGGTCAGTGGGGTCAGAATTCACCCCCAGAAGAATTCCCAGGGGTTATTCCAGATGAAATCAATCTATCCATGAATGACTCATGACCAACAAGCCCAGTCTGGGTGTCCCAAATCCTGCTGCTTGGTGATAAATTAACTGCCTTTTTCCTGCTTCCCACCTCTATCCCTCCCCCCCTCTTCCCTTCAAATATTCCTGTTTCCCATCCAAAGCCTCGGAAGGGGCCTCTAAGGAGCCCCTTGGGCTCCATAAGCTCTTAAGCAGCTCGGGCCGCGCCCACGTCACGGTAGCCACCGCAGAGGGGAGTGGGACAGATTTCCAGGAGCTCATCTCCCACCAGGATGCTCCAAGGCTCGGGCAGACACTGGATTATAGGGGGGTTTATTATCCTTCCTCCAGTTATAGCAACACCTAATCCAGGGATGACGCTTTTGACAGGTGGGGATGAGGGGCTGCCTCCATCCCTCCTGACACTAAGGCGCTTCCAGCGGCTCCGGAGTCGTCCAGACTCATCCCCCTCATCCACAGGGGATGCCACCCCAGGTTTAGCTTCCCTCTGGTGAGGTCCTCAAGCTGCTTGAGGATGGAGCATCTCCCTCACCTTCCTGTGTTGATAACACACCCACTTGGGGGTCTCCGGTGGCACCGGAGCGATCCCGGCAGGGACAACCAGGAGGGATCATATCCAGACCCCCTCATCCCTGGGGATGGTGGCTTTGGGGCACGGCAGCAGCCCTGCAGCTCCCGGGATTTTTTTTTCCTTTGGAGCAGCACCTGACTTGGCGCTTTTGCATCTGTGCCCTAACGAGGCAGTGATTAATTGAGCCGGGGCCACGCTGGGATCTCGGGAAAGAGAAAAACCGGCACATCCCGAACCCGGCCCCGACCGCCCCGGAGCGGGCCCAGGCTCTCTCCTCTCCTCTCCCCCCTCCTCCCTTTTCCACTCTGCCTTCTCTCTCCTACGGAATTAATCTCCATTGCTCCAAAGGTCTCTCTCGCACACCCCGCTGACCCAAGCTCAAATTGATTTTTTTTTTCCCCTTACCCCTCACCCCTCTCTTGGTTTTCTGCTGGCAAAGCACGGAGAGGATTTTGTTTTGATTCTATTTTGATTTTGATTTTTTTCCCCTGGTATTATTTTTATTTATTATTATTATTATTATTATTATTTCTACTATTATTTTTGGATGGGTTAGACTTCGACCTTCTGGGCTCTGAGGAAAAAAAAAACAAACCCACGATAATTTAGAAGTGAAAATTAATTATTTCAATGCAGGAAAGTGGGGAAGGAGCCTGGGGGTGAGGAGGTCTTCTTATTGCTCTTTAAGGGGTGAGGTTGTCAAGGCAGCTGCCAGGGTTTCATTTTTCTCTTCTTGTCCAAGTTCAGTGGGTTAAGGCCACTTATTTCTTCTCTTTTTCACACAGATTGGGGCAAGAGGGGCTTGGAGATGTTTTGGTGGTCCTGAGTTTGGCAAAGCCTTTAAATCAGAAAGGAATTGTTTACTCAGAGAGTGGGGAGGGACTGGTACAGGTTGCCCGGAAAGGTTGTGGATGCTCCATGTCTGGAATGTTCAAGGCCAGGTTGGACAGGGCTTGGAGCAACCTGGGATAGTGGAAGGTGTCCTTGCCAACCCAAACCATTCCCTGATCTGGAGTTCTGCCCTGCAGATCCCGGCATCCAGCTCTGGGCTCTCCAACAGCACAAGGATGTGGAGCTGCTGGAGCAAGGCCAGAGGAGGCCACGGAGATGGTCCAGGGGATGGAGCTCTTCTCCTCTGGAGCCAGGTTGGGAGAGCTGGGAATGTCCAGCCCAGAGAAGAGAAGGATCCAGGAAGACCTTAGAGCTCCTTTCAGGGCCTAAAAGGGCTCCAGGAGAGCTGGAGAGGCACCTGGGACAAGGGAGGGAGGGACAGCACAGAGGGAATGGCTTCCCAGTGCCAGAGGGGAGGGATAGATGGGATATTGGGAAGGAATTCTTGGCTGGGAGGGTGGTGAGGGACTGGAATGGAATTCCCAGAGAAGCTGTGGCTGCTCCAGCCCTGGAAGTGTCCAAGGCCAGGTTGGAGGGGGTTTGGAGCAACCTGGGCTAGTGGAAGGTGTCCCTTCCAACCCAAACCATTCCCTGATCTTATCGTTCACCCTCTTTGGTGGATGTGGGGTGATGACAACTGGATTTTGGGCACCGTGCCCTGAATTATCACAATGCCATTGGGAAAGGGATTCCTCTCTTCCCTAATTTCCGCTTCCCATTAGCAAAGAGGGCTCTTCCAAGGAGATCATCAGCCTGGGAGTTGGGAATCTGTGCCAGCCTTGGAGCTCCCCGGGAGATGAATCTGCCAGGACCAGGCACCGTCTGCGATCCCGGTGCCGGTCAGTTCATCCTCCCAGTGAATCTTGTCTCTTCCCACATCCCTCCTTAAGATCCCGCTTCCCTGGGGGCTCCTTGTCGTAGCAAAGAACAAAAGAAGTGCTGCTCCAGATTTTCCTTTGACCAGAGGTGCTCAGATTTTGCCATTCCAATCCTCCTGCCAACAAAAACGGGGCCACTTGGGCAAGGACCTTCTTTGGAAGAAGTTTTTCCATCCTCCAGAGACAACTGGCAGTGGGAATGTTTCCTGAAGGAGAAATCCTCAAAAATTCCCATGTCTTTGTGACAAAGACATTTCAAATTTTCTATAAAAGAATGAATCTGTGTGTTAATGTGCAGCAGGATGGCGGGATGAGAGCTGGGCAGTCTCTGTATCCCAACATTCCTCCTCAGAGAGGAGAATTCCCCAGCACGGGCAGCGAAGGAGAAGGAAACATAATTAGTGTCCCTGTTCAATAAATTAGGGATTAATTAGACAAAGAGGGTGTTTGTGGTGTTTGAAAGAATCCCCAGTGTGTTCCTACAGCACTGACCAACAAATCCTTCATTATCCTTGGATTCCTTCTGTCTGGTGGATGTAGGGAATGGAAGGAAGGAGGAAAATCAAGGAGTGACTCTGATCCACCGGTCTTCACCTTAGGGTTGAAGCACCAGAGGCTGCCTCAACCCCAAGTGCCTCCAGGTTGGATTTAAGGATCTCAGAGGTCTTTTCCGACCTAATTAATTCTGTGATCCTGAGTTTTGCCTTCTGGGAAGTCAGAGAAGGATAGAGGGATGGATGGATGGATGGGGCAGCTCAGGTCACCGGGCTCAGCTTCTCATGGCTTGGACACCAGGAAAGGCATCAAGGCTGGACTTGACCCACAAGGATCCTCCCCATTTCCTGTGGGATCCCATGGAGCACAGGGGCTGCTGGATCCTCCTCTCTCCTCCTCCTTCTCCCACTCCGGAGTCTGAAATTCTGCCAGAACAAATCTCACGGAGAAGTGTCCGGGAGGTTTAATCCCACACTGGATAAAACATTCAAACATCCCACTTCCCGTGGTGGGGTCTCTTCCCTTCGTGCACAGCATTCCCAGGCTGCTCCTGGCCATGAGACAAAATGTTCTGGAATGTATTACATGCCATGAGAGTGCCGTTCTCAGCCCAAGGAGTGAAACAGTTGAGTCATCTTGGCCAAGGAATGGAGGAAAGTGTGGGTCCATCCCTGACCCTGTGGATCTTCTCCTAGAGGGACATATGTGTCCATCCCTACTGAGCCTGTGGATCTTTTCCCAGAGGAAAATATGTGTCCATTCCTGATCCTTTGGATCTTCTCCCAGAGGAAAGAATGTGTCCACTCCTGACCCTGTGGTCCCCATGGATCTTCTCCTAGAGGAAAATATGTGTCCATCCCTGACCCTGCGGATGTTTTCCAGAGGAAAGAATGTGTCCATCCCTGACTCTGTGGATTTTTTCCTAGAGGGACATATGTGTCCATCCCTACTGAGCCTGTGGATCTTCTCTCAGAGGAAAATATGTGTCTCTCCCTATTGACCCTTTGGATCTTCTCCTAGAGGAAAATATGTGTCCATCCCTACTGACCCTGTGGATCTTTTCCAGAGGAAAGAATATGTCCATCCCTACTGACCCTGTGGATCTTCTCCTAGAGGAAAGAATGTGTCCATCCCTGACCCTTTGGCTCTTCTAGAGGAAAATGTGTGTCCACCCCTACTGATTCTGTGGATCTTTTCCAGAGGAAAATATGTGTCCATCCCTGACCCTGTGGATCTTCTCCTAGAGGAAAATATGTGTCCGTCCCTGACCCTTTGGATCTCCTTCCAGAGGAAAATATGTGTCCATCCCTGACCCTGTGGATCTTTTCCTAGAGGAAAATATGTGTCCATCCCTGCTGACCATGTGGATCTTCTCCAATAGGAAAATATGTGTCCATCCCTGCTGACCCTTTGGATCTTCTCCTTCCAGTTCTTGGACAAGGAGATGCCGTTGCCGGGCACCAAGAGCAGTGTGAAACTGCACCAATATCCAAGGAATTTTGTACAGAGAAGGGTCTTCCTGCTCTTCCCTGGTACGAATGGCTCTGAAAAACGGATGGGAATGTTTGGAATCTCGGCCTGACCCTCTCAGTCCCAGAGGATTTGAGCTCTGGACAGGAGCTCTGGGAGCAGCATCCTGGTGTTCTGCAGTGAACCTCCCGGCAGGGACTGGGCGCTCAGCTGCATTCCAAGGGTCATTCCAAGGGTCGAACCGGTGTTGGATTTCAGCTCCAGGTGGGGAAGTTGGCCCCAAAATCCCTGGCTGTGAGCTCAGCCAAGGCACCAAGTCAGCAGCTTGGGAAGTGGCTCCTCAGCAGGTTCCGGGGGACGTTCCCAAGGACGATCCTCCCGCAGAGCCCACGTGGGGCTGGGGCACCGGGAGGCCACCGGGAGCACAAGCCAGAAACGCCGGGAATTTGGGATGGGCTCATCCCTGGATATGCCCAGGAGCAAATCTGGGAGAGGTGGCACTGGGTGAGTGTCCCCTCGGGGCCATCCATCCCTCGGATCCTTTGTGTTCCTGCCAGGAGCACCTTGGGATCGAGATGGTCAGGACGCCTTTCCCCGTGTCCCTAAAGCAGGAATTTTGGGGACATGGGGTCAGGATGCCTTTCCTTACATCCCTAAGGCAGGAATTTTGGGGACATGGGGTCAGGACGCCTTTCCCAACGTCCCTAAAGCAGGAATTTTGGGGACATGGGGTCAGGACGCCTTTCCCAACGTCCCTAAAGCAGGAATTTTGGGGAC
>NW_016690482.1:277307-278127 GCF_001604755.1 Lepidothrix coronata | reverse complement strand
CTCCTTGTCCTGGATATTTAATTGTTCTCCTTGTCCAGGATATTTTGTGATTCTCCTCATGAAGATCAGCAGGATTTGGGATGGGGCATCCCTGGGCTTTCCCATTCCTCACAGAGCATCTTCAAGCCATCAGGTGCCCACAAGGGGCAGAAAGGAGAAAACGAAAGGGCAGGAAAAAAAACCCCAAACCCCAACAAACCAACCCCCCCAAGGTCCCGTTCGCTCGGGATGAAACATTTATGTGTCCATTTGATCCTGGAAATGTAATTACTGCTCCTTTCCCATTGATCCAGGCAGGGTTATTGACCCGCCCTGGAGCTCCTGGAGAGTCCTCATGTGACTCCACTAAGGGTGGATCCCTGAATCCAAGCCCAGAGCCGACTCTCCTCATGGATCCAGCCCTTTCCAGTAACTCCACCTGGATGTGCAGCACCCCAGGGACGGAAAATGACATTTTTGCTCCCCAAAAAGGGTTGTTTTGGGGGTGTTCCCCTTCCATCATTTGGAGATTTATCCCCCTGGCTCTCCTGGGGGATGAATGGATTCAACCTGCATCCCTTTGGAGCAGGAGGGGCTGGGATGAGCCTCGATGGGAAGGGTTTGAACCCCACAAGAGGGTTCCCTGTGGGTCCCTTCCAGCTCGGGATATTCTGTGATTCCATGATTTTATGAGGGTGAATCAGCTGGAATCAGGTTGGGAATTGGGATGATGGAGAACAGCTGGTGAAATCCTTGGATGCCAAGTGGAGAATCCACTGGAAACCTGGGATTTCCATCCCAGGAGATGCTTTTCTCTCCGTTCCCAAGAATCCAGGATCAG
>NW_016690482.1:272020-276839 GCF_001604755.1 Lepidothrix coronata | reverse complement strand
CCTTTTTTTTTTTTTTAAATAATCATCTTTTCTTTTAATAATTCCAAAGGAAAGCCACCATTAATCTGCCCAAATGCCACAATTTATGGTGTGGGAACAACTTGTGCCTTCTGGCAATAATTCCACAAATTCCTCCCCGAGGGGAGAGAAGAAATTCCCTGTCTAATATTCCCCACGAATCTCTTTCAGTGGAGACACAACTGTTCTAAAACCAGGCTGGATCATGGGAAAAATGGGAGATTGTGAGTTGATTCTACTCCATAAATCTGGGATTGGGAAAAGCGGCTGGGATTTTCCTGGCTGTGGGTTTTAGGGATATCAGCAGGGGTGGGTGTGTGGTGATGTTGGGTATCCTCATCCAGGTTTTTGGGGTTTTTTTTGGATTAAATCCATGAAAATCTGATCAGGCCACAAAAATTCCATGGTTATCGCTCCTGAATCCTGCATTAAATGGGATTGGGCACAAAGGGGAAAGGAACGGGGGATAACAGGAGTGGGATTGTTATGGGAAGAGGGCAGGATGCCGGGATCATTCCCCAGCCCCTCTCCTGCTCCTGGATTCTCTGGGAATTGCCGTTCATCCCTCCCTCGTGCTGGGTTGCAGGAAGGGGCTCGGATCTCCGCTGCGGGACACAAACACCTCTCGAAGCTCCCAAATCCCGAATTTTCCCCCCTCCAAAACCGCTCCCAGGGCAGGGCAGCCCCGGGGGGGGGGCACACAGGGAATTTTGGGAGGGCGCAGCTCTCCAGGACCATTCCTGACCATCCCCACCTTGTTAAGCCGGACTTTGTTGGTCTCGCCCCTTCCCATGCGAGTCTTCCCCGAGCACTTTGTGTTTCCAGGGATTCGGGAGGATAAGGAAAGGGTTAAGAGGATCCACTCCCTGCTCTCGGGGTGGAGGCGAGGGCTGTGGGTTAAGGACACCCTTGGGAATTCCGCCTCTCGCACGCAGCCCATTCCAGAGGCTTTTTTTATTTTCCAGAGGCTTTTTTTTTTTTTTCCAAGCCCTGCTTTATTTACCTGTTCGACATCCCAGAGCAATTCCCACCGCGGCCTTAACATTCCAAAGTGCCAACTCCACAAAAAAAACCCCACAACCCTAAAAACCCCCCACGGCTCCCTCTTAAAGGACCCCGCGCAGCAACAACCCTGCCCCAATTCCCATTCCCCAAAAAACGCTCTCCAAAGATCCCGCGGCCTTCCCAGAGAAGCGGCTGCGCTTGGATTTGCACGCTCAGCATCTTTCCATGAGCGGGAATAGAGGGAATTTTGCACGCTGGGAGACGGAAGCGGGGACAGAGCACACGCACGCCGGGAAGCCGAGGGGATTTTCCTCCCGTTCTGCCTGGATGCTCGTTCCAAAGTGCTCATTCCAAAGTGCTGGTTCCAAAGTGCTCATTCCATGCCCCTTCTGGCTCTGAACGTGTCCCTTGGAAGGGTTTATCCAGGGAAGCGCGGGAATAGGATCCCGCTGCAGCGAGGGCAAAGCAAAGGACAGCGCGGGAAGGGGGAAAAGGGGCATCCGGAGTTCTGCGGGTGGCTCTTGGGATTTTTATTCGGGATCTGGGGGAGCCCCAGGGAGAAAAGGGGCTGGGAAACCGCACCAGGACGAGGGGATGCTGCAGGAGGAAGGGGCACCGTATTCCCAGGAATGTGTCTGAGATCCCTGAGGGAATGACTGAGGCTCCCAAATCCTCGCTCAGCCCGGGGTGCTGCACTGGGAACGTCAATCCCGAAGCCTGCGGGCAATCCAGGAGCTCCCGAGCCCCCGGCAGATCCCGGTGTGTGACATCCCTGTCCCTGTCCCCGTCCCTCCCCAGCTCCTGCTCGCATCCCTCATGTACCCGGCTCCAAAATCCCATCCCGAGGTCGGGAGGAGTTCGGAGGCTCCGTGGGCATCACCGGCCTCAATCCTTCACCGCTCCGCTCCTTCCCCCTCCCGAACAGGTGGCTCTTCCCAGGAATCAGGACTTTTCCCGGGGTTTTCTGGTGGAGGGCAGGTCCCCCCTGCCCGCTGGTGACAGATGTGCTCCTCGGCTGCCTCGTGCCAGGGTGATAAATGGGTTTATCCTGCAGGAAATCGCTGGCAGCAGCTTGGCCCATCCATCAGCTGCTCCTTGCTCACCACTTTTCCGTTCCCCAGGTGAGCTCGGTATCCATGGCCTTTCCCCAAGGCTCAGAAAGCCTGGGAATGGGGACAGGGGCAGGGCAAAGGAGGAGCTGAAGTCCGGGAAAGTGGGACATCCTGGTGGGGTTCAGCCCATGAGCTCCCCAGGCTTTGACATCAGGTTTTAGTGCCAGGAATTGTCTTCACATCCAGGTTTTTATCCCAGATTTTTAATTCAGAACTCCCCAGTTTCATCCCATTTTAATTTGAAATGTCCCAGTTGTGGGATGGGTCTTATCCCTTTGGAGAGCTGGAAAAGAAGGAGGGGGGGCTCTGCTCTTCCCTCCATCCCTGAGGACTTTTCCCAACACTCAAAAAGCCTGGGAATGGTGAAAGGAGAAGCTGAAGTTCAGGAAAGTGGGACATCCTGGTGGGGTTCAGCCCATGTGGATTCGGTGCCAGGAATTGTCTTCACATCCAGACTCTTCTCCCAGATTTTTATTTGGAACTCCCCAGTTTAATCCCATTTTAATTTGAAATGTCCCAGTTGTGGAATGGGTTTTATCCCATTGGAGAGCTGGAAAAGAAGGGGGGGGGGCTCTGCTCTTCCCTCCATCCCTGAAGACTTTTCCCCAAGGCTCAAAAAGCCTGGGAATGGGGAAAGGAGGAGCTGAAGTCCAGGAAAATGGGACATCCTGGTGGGGTTCACTCCGTGTGGATTCAGTGCCAGGAATCATCTTCACATCCAGACTCTTCTCCCAGATTTTTAATTTGGATTCCTCATGGAATGGGGAAGGAGCTCTGGATGTCACTGCAAGGTGGACATTGAGCTGGATTTGGAGGCAGGACATTTATTCCAAGGAAAAATTGACTGGATTTGGAGGGAGGACATTTATTCCAAGGAAAAATTTGGGAAGGGTGGGCTGGACGGGGTTCTGAGCAACCTGACCTAGTGAAGGTGTCCCTGCCCATTGCAGGGGGTTGGGCTGGATGACCTTTAATTCCCAAACCATTCCAGGAGCTCCTGGAGGAAGGACTGCACACAATTCCAGCCCGGCTACGAACAAAGTCCCTCCTGTTCCCTCTGGATGAGGTTTAAGCCCAACTGGGCCTCTCTGACAGCTCCCAGGATCATCCTGGAGCCTCAGCAAAGATCTCCCTGCTGGGTGGATCCCTGGAATGCTGCATCCACCCCAAGATTCCTCTTTGCCACCCTTGGGATGGATCCGTAACTCCAGAGTTAACCAGCGGCAGCGTGGGCTGGGCAGGGTAATGGATGGGAAAAGCTGGTTCCCCGAGAGGAAAAGGGGGAAAAAAAGGCAGGAAAAATCAATGGGAAGGGTCGGGATGACATCATCTCCTCGTTAGGGAGTCATCAGCCTGATTTAGGGCTCTGGGATCACTCTCCTCCCACCCCCCTGGATCGGCTCGGCATCTCCCGCTCTTCTCCCACCGGAGCTCTCCCAGAGCAGATCCGGGGTTAAAAAGCAGGGAATGGGGAATGACAGACCTTGGGGAATGACAGACCCTGTGACATCCCTCCCCATCCCCTGCAGGTGTTCCCAGAGGGATTTAGGGAAAACAGAGCTGCTGCTCCTTCCCTCTTTTCCGTTTCACCGGGCGCATCCTTCGGGATGGAGATTTTCCAGCCCGTGACAACCTCTCTTCTCTAAGCGTGGTTTCATTGTTTTCCTTGAATTTTGGGGCAGGAAAACATGGAAAGCAGAGCCCAAACCTCTTGGAACAGCCAGGGGATCAACCTCCTTCTTTCCAGTCTTCTGATGCTTCATCTGTGCTGACACCAGGACAGAAATTCAGCTCCTTGAGCTTCCCACTTTCCCGACCCCCTTCCTCATCCCTTCCCGTTGGGTTTTTTTAGTGGAAATAACACCAGGATAACACAACACCTGCAGCTTTTCCCCTGTGAACAGGGAAAGGGGAAAAGGGACATTTTCAGGGATAGTTTTCTATTAAACCACAAGAAAATTCACATTTCTTTGGCCTGATTTAAAGAAAAGATAAAAAAAAAATTAAAAAAAAAAAAAATCAGAATAAAACAAACAAGCCCCCAATTGGGTAATTAAGAAATCCAAGTCTCTGTAGGAACATTAACTGAGCAGCTTTACGAGGTGTGGGAATTTTGGATGGCTGTTCCAGCACTTTAATATGCACTTTAATATCTCCCTGTCCTCCCCCACCTGGGGCAGGGCAGGGGGGCCGAGTCGGGCTCAGCGGGGATTAAATGATTTGATTTTATCACTTAATCAGCTGAGGAAACCCCAACCTGGGGATTAGGGGAGGGAAGGGACAGAAAAGGGGCGGAAAAGGCCTCAGTTCCCCTCCCCTCCTAAACCTCCAAGAGATTTGGGGCTCAACCAGACCCGGGAAAAGCCACATTTTCCTGCGGGGCTGAACCGAGCCCGAGCAAAACCCTCCCAGTGCCGAGTCCCTGCAAGCCACGGACACTCCTCCCTAGTTTTCATGGAGCTGGGAGATTCCCTCCCATCCCAACCAGCTGTTCCCACTTTGGGAAGTGTCTCTGAGCCCCCCCAAC
Organism: Lepidothrix coronata; assembly: GCF_001604755.1. Lineage (NCBI taxonomy): Eukaryota > Metazoa > Chordata > Aves > Passeriformes > Pipridae > Lepidothrix > Lepidothrix coronata. The sequence goes on along the minus strand of NW_016690482.1, from coordinate 272,177 downwards.
CCTCCCAGTCCCACCAATTCCACCACCTGCTCTCCAGTTTTGAGCTTTGCCAGGCAGTGACTCGGTGGTTTTCCCTGGGAACAGCCCTCATGCCTCCCTGTCCGATCCCGAATTCCTTGTCTGATCCCAATCCCGAATTCCTTGTCTGATCCCAATC
>NW_016690482.1:267610-269039 GCF_001604755.1 Lepidothrix coronata | reverse complement strand
TCTGCTTCAACACCCCCAGGGACAGGGACTCCACCCCCTCCCTGGGCAGCCCATTCCAAGGTTTGATCTCTCTCTGGAAAGATTTTCTTCCTGATATCCAACCTAAATCTCCCCTGGCACAGCTCAGGGCTGTGCCCTCGTATCCTACTGCTGGTTCCTGGGAGCAGAGCCCGACCCCTCCCCCGGCTCAGGAGTCAGGGAGTTGCAGAGTGAGGAGGTCTCCCCTGAGCCTCCTCCTCTCCAGGCTGAGCCCCCCCAGCTCCCTCAGCCTCTCCTCATGGGAATTGTGCTCCAGACCTTTCCCCAGCCTTGTTGCTCTTCTCTGCACCTGCTCCAGCCCCTCCATGTCCTTCCTGAGCTGAGGGCCCAGAGCTGGACACAGCACTCCAGGTGAGGTCTCACGGGGGCAGAATCCCTTCCCTGCTCCTGCTACCACACTGATCCTGATCCAGGCCAGGGTCCATTGGCCCTCTTGGCCATCTGGCTGCTCCTGGGATGGGAAAAAACCAGGATGAGTTTGTTGGAGGGGTGTGGCAGGAGTTGCTCCATGGCTGGGGAGAAAGAGGGAAGAGGCAGAGAAGGGGGATGCAGCTCACAGCGCCCTTGGGTGGTGCAGGTGAAGGCATTCCCATGTCCTGAAGGGTTTATTTGCTCCTGGTTTCCAGGAGTTCAGCAGGATCCACAGCTCCCGGCGGGTCATGGAGTCAACAGCAAATCCCAGGTTGTGGAGTAGCTGTGGGTGCTCCATCCCTGGAAGTGTTCAAGGCCGGGTTGGATGGAGCTCAGAGCAACCTGGTCTAGTGGAAGGTGTCCCTGCCCATGGAATGAGATGACCTTTAAGGTCCCTCCCAATCCAAACCATTCCATGACTTTCAATTCTCTATTCCAGCCCTGCAGAGTGAGGTGACACCAACTGGGCCTCCTCTGATCCATGAGGGGTCCCCATGAAGGACCAGGGCCTTAAAATCCCCCTTTCCCCATGGCAAGACCTCCTTGCTCCACAGGTCATCCCAAGGTGACCTCCTTGCCCTGTAGGATATCCACCTTCCCAGCTCCCTCCATCCCACAACCTTCCCTCCCCACGGCACACATCTCTTGCCCTCACTCCTTGAGGCAGATCCAGACTGTTCTCCCAGTGGATCCAGAGTTTATCCTACAGAAAATAGGGCACAAGGATGGAAGGAGGTTCTCCTCTCCATCCCTGTCCTGCTGCCAGACCAGGCCACCTGGGCCAGGTCTAACCTGGTTCCACACGGGATACGCTCCCATGCATGGGAAGGTGGTTGAGCAATTCCCAGGGATCCCGTGGGAAGGGAAGGTTTGGGAAGGGAAGGTTTGGGAAGGGAAGGGAAGATTTGGGAAGGAAAAGTTAGGTTTGGGAAGAAAAGGAAAAAGAAAAGGAAAAAAAGGGAAAGAAAAGGAAAAAGGG
>NW_016690482.1:263795-266143 GCF_001604755.1 Lepidothrix coronata | reverse complement strand
GCTGTGGGTGCCTCGGACGGGGCGCTGCTGCCCTCCAGTGGGCTGGAGAAGGAGCATGGAAGTGGGAATCCCGCTCCTTACGGAGCAGCACGCGGATGCCTGGAAAGGCAGGAGAAATCCTGCTCTGCCCTGTTCTCTCGAGACGACCCCAAACCACCCCAAAATCCTCTTGGCAGCTCCTCTCGGGTCATCAGATGTCTCCAAGAGCTGCATGAACTGGTCCCAATCCAGGATTCCCAATTCCTGAGCCCACCTGGAGCTCCTCTCTGCAGGGACAGAGACACCTCAAGTTCCTGGTTTGCCTTGATGGGGGTTCCAGGATGGGGTTTTGTGTCTCCAGAGCCCTAAAAATCATCAGGGATTAAAAAAACACCCCAAAATTCTCTTCGCATCTCCTCTCTGGTCATCAGATGCCCCAGAAATTATCAGGGATTAAAAAACCACCCCAAAATCCTGTTTGCAGCTCCTCTCAGGTCACAGGATGCCCCCAAGAGCTGCATGAACTGGTCCCAGTCCAGGATCCCCAATTCCTGAGCCCACCTGGAGCTCCTCTCTGCAGGGACAGAGACACCTCAAGTTCTTGGTTTGCCTTGATGGGGTTTCGTGTCTCCAGAGCCCTAAAAATCATCAGGGATTAAAAAAACACCCCAAAATTCTCTTTGCATCTCCTCTCTGGTCATCAGATGTCCCAGAAATCATCAGGGATTAAAAAAACACCCCAAATCCTCTTGGCAGCTCCTCTCTGATCATCAGATGTCTTCAAGAGCTGCATGAACTGGTCTCAGTCCAGGATTCCCAATTCCTGAGCCCACCTGGAGCTCCTCTCTGCAGGGACAGAGACACCTCAAGTTCCTGGTTTGCCTTGATGGGGTTTTGTGTCTCCAGAGCCCTAAAAATCATCAGGGATTAAAAAAACATCCCAAAATCCTGTTTGCAGCTCCTCTCTGGTCATCAAATGCCCCAGAAATCATCAGGAATTAAAAAAACTACCCCAAAATCCTGTTTGCAGCTCCTCTCTGGTCATCAGATGCCTCCAAGAGCTGCATGAACTGGTCCCAGTCCAAAAAATCTCAAATGCTGTTTTAACCCTGGTTTGGGAGGACGGGAGAAAAAGGGTCTCACCACCCTTTCATGTATAAACCTGGTTTTGAAAGCTTTGACCCCATTTTGGGAGTCCTGACCTTGGTTCCTCCCCACTTCAGGGGGTTTGAAGCCACCTCTGTGTCCCCTGAGGAGGAGTTCCCGTGTCCGTTCTCCTGTGGGGTTCCCTGAGTGAGTGGTCCCATAATCCAGCCCCAAATCCAGGGGTTTGCTCACCCTCCCAGGATGGTGGAGAGTGAAACACAGACCCCCAAAGGAAAAAAAGGAGGGATCCCACCCCAAGGCTTTGGTGTTCACCAGCTCCCAACGAGCTCCTCCTGAATTCCCATGATGTGCCCTTCCAAAAACAAAAGGTTTGGAAACCCTTGATGGATACCCCCAAAAAAACCACCCCAGATCCAAACGTGCTGTGTGAAGCAAAAATTACTTTCTTCACCAGTTTCCTATTCTTTTTTCCAGGAGAGAAGCTCCCTCAGGGATCCAACCTTCACTTCCCACGTTACTTCCACAAAACTCAGGAGACAAAGCCACCACCTCCTTTTATGGAGATGGAAAAAACAGGCTCACCAAGTGTTAATCTGGATGTTTAGGACCTTGGTTTGCTTGGAGCAAAGTTTCCTTACTAGACCCAAATGATCACTCCCAACCTCAACACCTCCAGATTTAACGACCAAATGACCCAAAATTCAACCGTTTGGAAGGTTCAACCGCGGCTCGTGCGCCAAGTCCACCCGGAGCTCCTGACAAAATTGTTGCAAAGTGGTTTTGAATCAGTGCTTTTTAATCCACAAAAGGTGAGAATCCATGTACAAATTAAAAAAAAAACAACATATACCACCAGAGTTTGGGAAATGATCCGACTCCCACCACACAACCCCTCGGTTTGGCTGGGTGGTGGGAGTGGGATCGCGATGGCTTCTCCCAAATAAATCCATCTCCAGCTTGGAGACATCTGTGCCTGCAGCACGTTGAAGAGCTTGCCAGGATGTCTGAAGGACCTTGGTTTGCTTGGAGCAGCTCCTGCTAGACCCAAATGATCTCTCCCAACCTCAATATCTCCAGATTTAACGTCCAAACGACCCAAAATTCAATTGTTTGGAAGGTTCAACCACGGCTCGTGCACCGAGTCCATCTGGAGCTCCCGAAAAAATTACTGCAAGGTGGCTTTGAATCAGTGCTTTTTAATCCATAAAAGGTGAGAATCCATGTACAAATTAAAAAAAAACCAACATAAACCACCAGAGTTT